>NW_026089441.1:300000-549715 GCF_933775445.1 Argentina anserina
AGATACTCAGTTTGAAAGAAACACACTCCCACACTTGCAAAACTCTCAAATACAATAGAAACTCGCATCAGAAGCCTTACAGAAAGATACTCAAACGAGAAATGAAAAGATACACAATTGGAATAGTAAAGATACGCAAACAGTGTAAAGATACACAGTTGGAATAGTAAAGATACGCAATCGATGTAAAGATACTCAGTTTGAAAGAAACACACTCCCACACTTGCAAAACTCTCAAATACAATAGAAACTCGCATCAGAAAGCCTTACAGAAAGATACTGAAACGAGAAATGAAAAGATACACAATTGGAATAGTAAAGATAAGCAATCGATGTAAAGATACTCAGTTTGAAAGAAACACACTCCCACACTTGCAAAACTCTCAAATACAATAGAAACTCGCATCAGAAGCCTTACAGAAAGATACTCAAACGAGAAACGAAAAGATACACAATTGGAATAGTAAAGATACGCAAACGATGTAAAGATACACAATTGGAATAGTAAAGATACGCAAACGATGTAAAGATACTCAGTTTGAAAGAAACACACTCCCACACTTGCAAAACTCTCAAATTCAATAGAAACTCGCATCAGAAAGTCTTACAGAAAGATACTGAAACGAGAAATGAAAAGATACACAATAGGAATAGTAAAGATACGCAATCGATGTAAAGAAACTCAGTTTGAAAGAAACACACTCCCACACTTGCAAAACTCTCAAATACAATAGAAACTCGCATTAGAAGCCTTACAGAAAGATACTCAAACGAGAAATGAAAAGATACACAATTGGAATTGTAAAGATACGCAAAAAGTGTAAAGATACACAGTTGGAATAGTAAAGATACGCAATCGATGTAAAGATACTCAGTTTGAAAGAAACACACTCCCACACTTGCAAAACTCTCAAATACAATAGAAACTCGCATCAGAGAGCGTTACAGAAATATACTCAAACGAGAAATGAAAAGATACACAATTATAATAGTAAAGATACGCAATCGATGTAAAGATACTCAGTTTGAAAGAAACACACTCCCACACTTGCAAAACTCTCAAATACAATAGAAACTCGCATCAGAGAGCCTTACAGAAATATACTCAAACGAGAAATCAAAAGATACACAATTGGAATATTTAAGATACGCAATCGATGTAAAGATACTCAGTTTGAAAGAAACACACTCCCACACTTGCAAAACTCTCAAATACAATAGAAACTCGCATCAGAAGCCTTACAGAAAGATACTCAAACGAGAAATGAAAAGATACACAATTGGAATAGTAAAGATACGCAAACAGTGTAAAGATACACAGTTGGAATAGTAAAGATACGCAATCGATGTAAAGATACTCAGTTTGAAAGAAACACACTCCCACACTTGCAAAACTCTCAAATACAATAGAAACTCGCATCAGAGAGCCTTACAGAAATATACTCAAACGAGAAATGAAAAGATACACAATTGGAATAGTTAAGATACGCAATCGATGTAAAGATACTCAGTTTGAAAGAAACACACTCCCACACTTGCAAAACTCTCAAATACAATAGAAACTTGCATCAGAAGCCTTACAGAAAGATACTCAAACGAGAAATGAAAAGATACACAATTGGAAGAGTAAAGATACGCAAACAGTGTAAAGATACACAGTTGGAATAGTAAAGATACGCAAACGATGTAAAGATACTCAGTTTGAAAGAAACACACTCCCACACTTGCAAAACTCTCAAATACAATAGAAACTCGCATCAGAAGTCTTACAGAAAGATACTCAAACGAGAAATCAAAAGATACAGAATTAGAATAGTAAAGATACACAAACGATGTAAAGATACACAATTGGAATAGTAAAGATACGCAAACGATGTAAAGATACTCAGTTTGAAAGAAACACACTCCCACACTTGCAAAACTCTCAAATACAATAGAAACTCGCATCAGAAAGCCTTACAGAAAGATACTCAAACGAGAAATGAAAAGATACACAATTGGAATAGTAAAGATACGCAATCGATGTAAAGATACTCAGTTTGAAAGAAACACACTGCCACACTTGCAAAACTCTCAAATACAATAGAAACTCGCATCAGAAAGCCTTACAGAAATATACTCAAACGAGAAATGAAAAGATAAACAATTGGAATAGTTAAGATATGCAATCGATGTAAAGATACTCAGTTTGAAAGAAACACACTCCCACACTTGCAAAACTCTCAAATACAATAGAAACTCGCATCAGAAGCCTTACAGAAAGATACTCAAACGAGAAACGAAAAGATACACAATTGGAATAGTAAAGATACGCAAACGATGTAAAGATACTAAGTTTGAAAGAAACACACTCCCACACTTGCAAAACTCTTAAATTCAATAGAAACTCGCATCAGAAAGCCTTACAGAAAGATACTGAAACGAGAAATGAAAAGATACACAATAGGAATAGTAAAGATACGCAATCGATGTAAAGATACTCAGTTTGAAAGAAACACACTCCCACACTTGCAAAACTCTCAAATACAATAGAAACTCGCATCAGAAGCCTTACAGAAAGATACTCAAACGAGAAATGAAAAGATACACAATTGGAATAGTAAAGATACGCAAACAGTGTAAAGATACACAGTTGGAATAGTAAAGATACGCAATCGATGTAAAGATACTCAGTTTGAAAGAAACACACTCCCACACTTGCAAAACTCTCAAATACAATAGAAACTCGCATCAGAGAGCCTTACAGAAATATACTCAAACGAGAAATGAAAAGATACACAATTGGAATAGTTAAGATACGCAATCGATGTAAAGATACTCAGTTTGAAAGAAACACACTCCCACACTTGCAAAACTCTCAAATACAATAGAAACTCGCATCAGAAAGCCTTACAGAAAAATACTCAAACGAGAAATGAAAAGATAAACAATTGGAATAGTTAAGATACGCAATCGATGTAAAGATACTCAGTTTGAAAGAAACACACTCCCACACTTGCAAAACTCTCAAATACAATAGAAACTCGCATCAGAAGCCTTACAGAAAGATACTCAAACGAGAAATGAAAAGATACACAATTGGAATAGTAAAGATACGCAAACAGTGTAAAGATACACAGTTGGAATAGTAAAGATACGCAATCGATGTAAAGATACTCAGTTTGAAAGAAACACACTCCCACACTTGCAAAACTCTCAAATACAATAGAAACTCGCATCAGAAAGCCTTACAGAAAGATACTGAAACGAGAAATGAAAAGATACACAATTGGAATAGTAAAGATACGCAATCGATGTAAAGATACTCAGTTTGAAAGAAACACACTCCCACACTTGCAAAACTCTCAAATACAATAGAAACTCGCATCAGAAAGCCTTACAGAAATATACTCAAACGAGAAATGAAAAGATAAACAATTGGAATAGTTAAGATACGCAATCGATGTAAAGATACTCAGTTTGAAAGAAACACACTCCCACACTTGCAAAACTCTCAAATACAATAGAAACTCGCATCAGAAGCCTTACAGAAAGATACTCAAACGAGAAATGAAAAGATACAGAATTGGAATAGTAAAGATACGCAAACGTTGTAAAGATACACAATTGGAATAGTAAAGATACGCAAACGATGTAAAGATACACAATTGGAATAGTAAAGATACGCAAACGATGTAAAGATACTAAGTTTGAAAGAAACACACTCCCACACTTGCAAAACTCTCAAATACAATAGAAACTCGCATCAGAAAGCCTTACAGAAATATACTCAAACGAGAAATGAAAAGATAAACAATTGGAATAGTTAAGATACGCAATCGATGTAAAGATACTCAGTTTGAAAGAAACACACTCCCACACTTGCAAAACTCTCAAATACAATAGAAACTCGCATCAGAAGCCTTACAGAAAGATACTCAAACGAGAAATGAAAAGATACAGAATTGGAATAGTAAAGATACGCAAACGTTGTAAAGATACACAATTGGAATAGTAAAGATACGCAAACGATGTAAAGATACTCAGTTTGAAAGAAACACACTCCCACACTTGCAAAACTCTCAAATACAATAGAAACTAGCATCAGAAGCCTTACAGAAAGATACTCAAACGAGAAATGAAAAGATACAGAATTGGAATAGTAAAGATACGCAAACGATGTAAAGATACAGAATTGGAATAGTACAGATACGCAAACGATGTAAAGATACTCAGTTTGAAAGAAACACACTCCCACACTTGCAAAACTCTCAAATACAATAGAAACTCGCATCAGAAAGCCTTACAGAAAGATACTCAAACGAGAAATGAAAAGATACACAATTGGAATAGTAAAGATACGCAATCGATGTAAAGATACTCAGTTTGAAAGAAACACACTGCCACACTTGCAAAACTCTCAAATACAATAGAAACTCGCATCAGAAGCCTTATAGAAAGATACTCAAACGAGAAATGAAAAGATACACAATTGGAATAGTAAAGATACGCAAACAGTGTAAAGATACACAGTTGGAATAGTAAAGATACGCAATCGATGTAAAGATACTCAGTTTGAAAGAAACACACTCCCACACTTGCAAAACTCTCAAATACAATAGAAACTCGCATCAGAGAGCCTTACAGAAATATACTCAAACGAGAAATCAAAAGATACACAATTGGAATATTTAAGATACGCAATCGATGTAAAGATACTCAGTTTGAAAGAAACACACTCCCACACTTGCAAAACTCTCAAATACAATAGAAACTCGCATCAGAAGCCTTACAGAAAGATACTCAAACGAGAAACGAAAAGATACACAATTGGAATAGTAAAGATAAGCAAACGATGTAAAGATACACAATTGGAATAGTAAAGATACGCAAACGATGTAAAGATACACAATTGGAATAGTAAAGATACGCAAACGATGTAAAGATACTCAGTTTGAAAGAAACACACTCCCACACTTGAAAAACTCTCAAATTCAATAGAAACTCGCATCAGAAAGCCTTACAGAAAGATACTGAAACGAGAAATGAAAAGATACACAATAGGAATAGTAAAGATACGCAATCGATGTAAAGATACTCAGTTTGAAAGAAACACACGCCCACACTTGCAAAACTCTCAAATACAATAGAAACTCGCATCAGAAGCCTTACAGAAAGATACTCAAACGAGAAATGAAAAGATACACAATTGGAATAGTAAAGATACGCAAACAGTGTAAAGATACACAGTTGGAATAGTAAAGATACGCAATCGATGTAAAGATACTCAGTTTGAAAGAAACACACTCCCACACTTGCAAAACTCTCAAATACAATAGAAACTCGCATCAGAGAGCCTTACAGAAATATACTCAAACGAGAAATGAAAAGATACACAATTGGAATAGTTAAGATACGCAATCGATGTAAAGATACTCAGTTTGAAAGAAACACACTCCCACACTTGCAAAACTCTCAAATACAATAGAAACTCGCATCAAAAAGCCTTACAGAAATATACTCAAACGAGAAATGAAAAGATAAACAATTGGAATAGTTAAGATACGCAATCGATGTAAAGATACTCAGTTTGAAAGAAACACACTCCCACACTTGCAAAACTCTCAAATACAATAGAAACTCGCATCAGAAGCCTTACAGAAAGATACTCAAACGAGAAATGAAAAGATACAGAATTAGAATAGTAAAGATACGCAAACGTTGTAAAGATACACAATTGGAATAGTAAAGATACGCAAACGATGTAAAGATACTCAGTTTGAAAGAAACACACTCCCACACTTGCAAAACTCTCAAATACAATAGAAACTCGCATCAGAAGCCTTACAGAAAGATACTCAAACGAGAAATGAAGAGATACACAATTGGAATAGTAAAGATACGCAAACGATGTAAAGATACACAATTGGAATAGTAAAGATACGCAAACGATGTAAAGATACTCAGTTTGAAAGAAACACACTCCCACACTTGCAAAACTCTCAAATTCAATAGAAACTCGCATCAAAAACCATTACAGAAAGATACTTAAACGAGAAATGAAAAGATACACAATTGGAATAGTAAAGATACGCAATCGATGTAAAGATACTCAGTTTGAAAGAAACACACTCCCACACTTGCAAAACTCTCAAATACAATAGAAACTCGCATCAGAAGCCTTACAGAAAGATACTCAAACGAGAAACGAAAAGATACACAATTGGAATAGTAAAGATACGCAAACGATGTAAAGATACACAATTGGAATAGTAAAGATACGCAAACGATGTAAAGATACTAAGTTTGAAAGAAACACACTCCCACACTTGCAAAACTCTTAAATTCAATAGAAACTCGCATCAGAAAGCCTTACAGAAAGATACTGAAACGAGAAATGAAAAGATACACAATAGGAATAGTAAAGATACGCAATCGATGTAAAGATACTCAGTTTGAAAGAAACACACTCCCACACTTGCAAAACTCTCAAATACAATAGAAACTCGCATTAGAAGCCTTACAGAAAGATACTCAAACGAGAAATGAAAAGATACACAATTGGAATAGTAAAGATACGCAAACAGTGTAAAGATACACAGTTGGAATAGTAAAGATACGCAACCGATGTAAAGATACTCAGTTTGAAAGAAACACACTCCCACACTTGCAAAACTCTCAAATACAATAGAAACTCGCATCAGAGAGCGTTACAGAAATATACTCAAACGAGAAATGAAAAGATACACAATTGGAATAGTAAAGATACACAATCGATGTAAAGATACTCAGTTTGAAAGAAACACACTCCCACACTTGCAAAACTCTCAAATACAATAGAAACTCGCATCAGAGTGCCTTACAGAAATATACTCAAACGAGAAATGAAAAGATACACAATTGGAATAGTTAAGATACGCAATCGATGTAAAGATACTCAGTTTGAAAGAAACACACTCCCACACTTGCAAAACTCTCAAATACAATAGAAACTCGCATCAGAAGCCTTACAGAAAGATACTCAAACGAGAAACAAAAAGATACACAATTGGAATAGTAAAGATACGCAAACGATGTAAAGATACACAATTGGAATAGTAAAGATACGCAAACGATGTAAAGATACACAATTGGAATAGTAAAGATACGCAAACGATGTAAAGATACTCAGTTTGAAAGAAACACACTCCCACACTTGAAAAACTCTCAAATTCAATAGAAACTCGCATCAGAAAGCCTTACAGAAAGATACTGAAACGAGAAATGAAAAGATACACAATAGGAATAGTAAAGATACGCAAACGATGTAAAGATACTCAGTTTGAAAGAAACACACTCCCGCACTTGCAAAACTCTCAAATACAATAGAAACTCGCATCAGAAAGCCTTACAGAAAGATACTCAAACGAGAAATGAAAAGATACACAATTGTAATAGTAAAGATACGCAAACAGTGTAAAGATACACAGTTGGAATAGTAAAGATACGCAATCGATGTAAAGCTACTCAGTTTGAAAGAAACACACTCCCACACTTGCAAAACTCTCAAATACAATAGAAACTCGCATCAGAGAGCCTTACAGAAATATACTCAAACGAGAAATGAAAAGATACACAATTGGAATAGTTAAGATACGCAATCGATGTAAAGATACTCAGTTTGAAAGAAACATACTCCCACACTTGCAAAACTCTCAAATACAATAGAAACTCGCATCAGAAAGCCTTACAGAAATATACTCAAACGAGAAATGAAAAGATAAACAATTGGAATAGTTAAGATATGCAATCGATGTAAAGATACTCAGTTTGAAAGAAACACACTCCCACACTTGCAAAACTCTCAAATACAATAGAAACTCGCATCAGAAGCCTTACAGAAAGATACTCAAACGAGAAACGAAAAGATACACAATTGGAATAGTAAAGATACGCAAACGATGTAAAGATACTAAGTTTGAAAGAAACACACTCCCACACTTGCAAAACTCTTAAATTCAATAGAAACTCGCATCAGAAAGCCTTACAGAAAGATACTGAAACGAGAAATGAAAAGATACACAATAGGAATAGTAAAGATACGCAATCGATGTAAAGATACTCAGTTTGAAAGAAACACACTCCCACACTTGCAAAACTCTCAAATACAATAGAAACTCGCATCAGAAGCCTTACAGAAAGATACTCAAACGAGAAATGAAAAGATACACAATTGGAATAGTAAAGATACGCAAACAGTGTAAAGATACACAGTTGGAATAGTAAAGATACGCAATCGATGTAAAGATACTCAGTTTGAAAGAAACACACTCCCACACTTGCAAAACTCTCAAATACAATAGAAACTCGCATCAGAGAGCCTTACAGAAATATACTCAAACGAGAAATGAAAAGATACACAATTGGAATAGTTAAGATACGCAATCGATGTAAAGATACTCAGTTTGAAAGAAACACACTCCCACACTTGCAAAACTCTCAAATACAATAGAAACTCGCATCAGAAAGCCTTACAGAAATATACTCAAACGAGAAATGAAAAGATAAACAATTGGAATAGTTAAGATACGCAATCGATGTAAAGATACTCAGTTTGAAAGAAACACACTCCCACACTTGCAAAACTCTCAAATACAATAGAAACTCGCATCAGAAGCCTTACAGAAAGATACTCAAACGAGAAATGAAAAGATACACAATTGGAATAGTAAAGATACGCAAACAGTGTAAAGATACACAGTTGGAATAGTAAAGATACGCAATCGATGTAAAGATACTCAGTTTGAAAGAAACACACTCCCACACTTGCAAAACTCTCAAATACAATAGAAACTCGCATCAGAAAGCCTTACAGAAAGATACTGAAACGAGAAATGAAAAGATACACAATTGGAATAGTAAAGATACGCAATCGATGTAAAGATACTCAGTTTGAAAGAAACACACTCCCACACTTGCAAAACTCTCAAATACAATAGAAACTCGCATCAGAAAGCCTTACAGAAATATACTCAAACGAGAAATGAAAAGATAAACAATTGGAATAGTTAAGATACGCAATCGATGTAAAGATACTCAGTTTGAAAGAAACACACTCCCACACTTGCAAAACTCTCAAATACAATAGAAACTCGCATCAGAAGCCTTACAGAAAGATACTCAAACGAGAAATGAAAAGATACAGAATTGGAATAGTAAAGATACGCAAACGTTGTAAAGATACACAATTGGAATAGTAAAGATACGCAAACGATGTAAAGATACACAATTGGAATAGTAAAGATACGCAAACGATGTAAAGATACTAAGTTTGAAAGAAACACACTCCCACACTTGCAAAACTCTCAAATACAATAGAAACTCGCATCAGAAAGCCTTACAGAAATATACTCAAACGAGAAATGAAAAGATAAACAATTGGAATAGTTAAGATACGCAATCGATGTAAAGATACTCAGTTTGAAAGAAACACACTCCCACACTTGCAAAACTCTCAAATACAATAGAAACTCGCATCAGAAGCCTTACAGAAAGATACTCAAACGAGAAATGAAAAGATACAGAATTGGAATAGTAAAGATACGCAAACGTTGTAAAGATACACAATTGGAATAGTAAAGATACGCAAACGATGTAAAGATACTCAGTTTGAAAGAAACACACTCCCACACTTGCAAAACTCTCAAATACAATAGAAACTAGCATCAGAAGCCTTACAGAAAGATACTCAAACGAGAAATGAAAAGATACAGAATTGGAAGAGTAAAGATACGCAAACGATGTAAAGATACAGAATTGGAATAGTACAGATACGCAAACGATGTAAAGATACTCAGTTTGAAAGAAACACACTCCCACACTTGCAAAACTCTCAAATACAATAGAAACTCGCATCAGAAAGCCTTACAGAAATATACTCAAACGAGAAATGAAAAGATACACAATTGGAATAGTAAAGATACGCAATCGATGTAAAGATACTCAGTTTGAAAGAAACACACTGCCACACTTGCAAAACTCTCAAATACAATAGAAACTCGCATCAGAAGCCTTATAGAAAGATACTCAAACGAGAAATGAAAAGATACACAATTGGAATAGTAAAGATACGCAAACAGTGTAAAGATACACAGTTGGAATAGTAAAGATACGCAATCGATGTAAAGATACTCAGTTTGAAAGAAACACACTCCCACACTTGCAAAACTCTCAAATACAATAGAAACTCGCATCAGAAAGCCTTACAGAAAGATACTGAAACGAGAAATGAAAAGATACACAATTGGAATAGTAAAGATACGCAAACAGTGTAAAGATACACAGTTGGAATAGTAAAGATACGCAATCGATGTAAAGATACTCAGTTTGAAAGAAACACACTCCCACACTTGCAAAACTCTCAAATACAATAGAAACTCGCATCAGAGAGCCTTACAGAAATATACTCAAACGAGAAATGAAAAGATACACAATTGGAATAGTTAAGATACGCAATCGATGTAAAGATACTCAGTTTGAAAGAAACACACTCCCACACTTGCAAAACTCTCAAATACAATAGAAACTCGCATCAGAAAGCCTTACAGAAATATACTCAAACGAGAAATGAAAAGATAAACAATTGGAATAGTTAAGATACGCAATCGATGTAAAGATACTCAGTTTGAAAGAAACACACTCCCACACTTGCAAAACTCTCAAATACAATAGAAACTCGCATCAGAAGCCTTACAGAAAGATACTCAAACGAGAAATGAAAAGATACACAATTGGAATAGTAAAGATACGCAAACAGTGTAAAGATACACAGTTGGAATAGTAAAGATACGCAATCGATGTAAAGATACACAATTGGAATAGTAAAGATACGCAAACGATGTAAAGATACTAAGTTTGAAAGAAACACACTCCCACACTTGCAAAACTCTCAAATACAATAGAAACTCGCATCAGAAAGCCTTACAGAAATATACTCAAACGAGAAATGAAAAGATAAACAATTGGAATAGTTAAGATACGCAATCGATGTAAAGATACTCAGTTTGAAAGAAACACACTCCCACACTTGCAAAACTCTCAAATACAATAGAAACTCGCATCAGAAGCCTTACAGAAAGATACTCAAACGAGAAATGAAAAGATACAGAATTGGAATAGTAAAGATACGCAAACGTTGTAAAGATACACAATTGGAATAGTAAAGATACGCAAACGATGTAAAGATACTCAGTTTGAAAGAAACACACTCCCACACTTGCAAAACTCTCAAATACAATAGAAACTAGCATCAGAAGCCTTACAGAAAGATACTCAAACGAGAAATGAAAAGATACAGAATTGGAAGAGTAAAGATACGCAAACGATGTAAAGATACAGAATTGGAATAGTACAGATACGCAAACGATGTAAAGATACTCAGTTTGAAAGAAACACACTCCCACACTTGCAAAACTCTCAAATACAATAGAAACTCGCATCAGAAAGCCTTACAGAAAGATACTCAAACGAGAAATGAAAAGATACACAATTGGAATAGTAAAGATACGCAATCGATGTAAAGATACTCAGTTTGAAAGAAACACACTGCCACACTTGCAAAACTCTCAAATACAATAGAAACTCGCATCAGAAGCCTTATAGAAAGATACTCAAACGAGAAATGAAAAGATACACAATTGGAATAGTAAAGATACGCAAACAGTGTAAAGATACACAGTTGGAATAGTAAAGATACGCAATCGATGTAAAGATACTCAGTTTGAAAGAAACACACTCCCACACTTGCAAAACTCTCAAATACAATAGAAACTCGCATCAGAGAGCCTTACAGAAATATACTCAAACGAGAAATCAAAAGATACACAATTGGAATATTTAAGATACGCAATCGATGTAAAGATACTCAGTTTGAAAGAAACACACTCCCACACTTGCAAAACTCTCAAATACAATAGAAACTCGCATCAGAAGCCTTACAGAAAGATACTCAAACGAGAAACGAAAAGATACACAATTGGAATAGTAAAGATAAGCAAACGATGTAAAGATACACAATTGGAATAGTAAAGATACGCAAACGATGTAAAGATACACAATTGGAATAGTAAAGATACGCAAACGATGTAAAGATACTCAGTTTGAAAGAAACACACTCCCACACTTGAAAAACTCTCAAATTCAATAGAAACTCGCATCAGAAAGCCTTACAGAAAGATACTGAAACGAGAAATGAAAAGATACACAATAGGAATAGTAAAGATACGCAATCGATGTAAAGATACTCAGTTTGAAAGAAACACACTCCCACACTTGCAAAACTCTCAAATACAATAGAAACTCGCATCAGAAGCCTTACAGAAAGATACTCAAACGAGAAATGAAAAGATACACAATTGGAATAGTAAAGATACGCAAACAGTGTAAAGATACACAGTTGGAATAGTAAAGATACGCAATCGATGTAAAGATACTCAGTTTGAAAGAAACACACTCCCACACTTGCAAAACTCTCAAATACAATAGAAACTCGCATCAGAGAGCCTTACAGAAATATACTCAAACGAGAAATGAAAAGATACACAATTGGAATAGTTAAGATACGCAATCGATGTAAAGATACTCAGTTTGAAAGAAACACACTCCCACACTTGCAAAACTCTCAAATACAATAGAAACTCGCATCAAAAAGCCTTACAGAAATATACTCAAACGAGAAATGAAAAGATAAACAATTGGAATAGTTAAGATACGCAATCGATGTAAAGATACTCAGTTTGAAAGAAACACACTCCCACACTTGCAAAACTCTCAAATACAATAGAAACTCGCATCAGAAGCCTTACAGAAAGATACTCAAACGAGAAATGAAAAGATACAGAATTAGAATAGTAAAGATACGCAAACGTTGTAAAGATACACAATTGGAATAGTAAAGATACGCAAACGATGTAAAGATACTCAGTTTGAAAGAAACACACTCCCACACTTGCAAAACTCTCAAATACAATAGAAACTCGCATCAGAAGCCTTACAGAAAGATACTCAAACGAGAAATGAAGAGATACACAATTGGAATAGTAAAGATACGCAAACGATGTAAAGATACACAATTGGAATAGTAAAGATACGCAAACGATGTAAAGATACTCAGTTTGAAAGAAACACACTCCCACACTTGCAAAACTCTCAAATTCAATAGAAACTCGCATCAAAAACCATTACAGAAAGATACTTAAACGAGAAATGAAAAGATACACAATTGGAATAGTAAAGATACGCAATCGATGTAAAGATACTCAGTTTGAAAGAAACACACTCCCACACTTGCAAAACTCTCAAATACAATAGAAACTCGCATCAGAAGCCTTACAGAAAGATACTCAAACGAGAAACGAAAAGATACACAATTGGAATAGTAAAGATACGCAAACGATGTAAAGATACACAATTGGAATAGTAAAGATACGCAAACGATGTAAAGATACTAAGTTTGAAAGAAACACACTCCCACACTTGCAAAACTCTTAAATTCAATAGAAACTCGCATCAGAAAGCCTTACAGAAAGATACTGAAACGAGAAATGAAAAGATACACAATAGGAATAGTAAAGATACGCAATCGATGTAAAGATACTCAGTTTGAAAGAAACACACTCCCACACTTGCAAAACTCTCAAATACAATAGAAACTCGCATTAGAAGCCTTACAGAAAGATACTCAAACGAGAAATGAAAAGATACACAATTGGAATAGTAAAGATACGCAAACAGTGTAAAGATACACAGTTGGAATAGTAAAGATACGCAATCGATGTAAAGATACTCAGTTTGAAAGAAACACACTCCCACACTTGCAAAACTCTCAAATACAATAGAAACTCGCATCAGAGAGCGTTACAGAAATATACTCAAACGAGAAATGAAAAGATACACAATTGGAATAGTAAAGATACACAATCGATGTAAAGATACTCAGTTTGAAAGAAACACACTCCCACACTTGCAAAACTCTCAAATACAATAGAAACTCGCATCAGAGTGCCTTACAGAAATATACTCAAACGAGAAATGAAAAGATACACAATTGGAATAGTTAAGATACGCAATCGATGTAAAGATACTCAGTTTGAAAGAAACACACTCCCACACTTGCAAAACTCTCAAATACAATAGAAACTCGCATCAGAAGCCTTACAGAAAGATACTCAAACGAGAAACAAAAAGATACACAATTGGAATAGTAAAGATACGCAAACGATGTAAAGATACACAATTGGAATAGTAAAGATACGCAAACGATGTAAAGATACACAATTGGAATAGTAAAGATACGCAAACGATGTAAAGATACTCAGTTTGAAAGAAACACACTCCCACACTTGAAAAACTCTCAAATTCAATAGAAACTCGCATCAGAAAGCCTTACAGAAAGATACTGAAACGAGAAATGAAAAGATACACAATAGGAATAGTAAAGATACGCAATCGATGTAAAGATACTCAGTTTGAAAGAAACACACTCCCGCACTTGCAAAACTCTCAAATACAATAGAAACTCGCATCAGAAAGCCTTACAGAAAGATACTCAAACGAGAAATGAAAAGATACACAATTGTAATAGTAAAGATACGCAAACAGTGTAAAGATACACAGTTGGAATAGTAAAGATACGCAATCGATGTAAAGCTACTCAGTTTGAAAGAAACACACTCCCACACTTGCAAAACTCTCAAATACAATAGAAACTCGCATCAGAGAGCCTTACAGAAATATACTCAAACGAGAAATGAAAAGATACACAATTGGAATAGTTAAGATACGCAATCGATGTAAAGATACTCAGTTTGAAAGAAACATACTCCCACACTTGCAAAACTCTCAAATACAATAGAAACTTGCATCAGAAGCCTTACATAAAGATACTCAAACGAGAAATGAAAAGATACACAATTGGAATAGTAAAGATACGCAAACAGTGTAAAGATACACAGTTGGAATAGTAAAGATACGCAAACGACGTAAAGATACTCAGTTTGAAAGAAACACACTCCCACACTTGCAAAACTCTCAAATACAATAGAAACTCGCATCAGAAGTCTTACAGAAAGATACTCAAACGAGAAATCAAAAGATACAGAATTAGAATAGTAAAGATACGCAAACGATGTAAAGATACACAATTGGAATAGTAAAGATACGCAAACGATGTAAAGATACTCAGTTTGAAAGAAACACACTCCCACACTTGCAAAACTTTCAAATACAATAGAAACTCGCATCAGAAAGCCTTACAGAAAGATACTCAAACGAGAAATGAAAAGATACACAATTGGAATAGTAAAGATACGCAATCGATGTAAAGATACTCAGTTTGAAAGAAACACACTCCCACACTTGCAAAACTCTCAAATACAATAGAAACTCGCATCAGAAGCCTTACAGAAATATACTCAAACGAGAAATGAAAAGATACACAATTGGAATAGTAAAGATACGGAAACAGTGTAAAGATACACAGTTGGAATAGTAAAGATACGCAATCGATGTAAAGATACTCAGTTTGAAAGAAACACACTCCCACACTTGCAAAACTCTCAAATACAATAGAAACTCGCATCAGAAAGCCTTACAGAAAGATACTGAAACGAGAAATGAAAAGATACACAATTGGAATAGTAAAGATACGCAATCGATGTAAAGATACTCAGTTTGAAAGAAACACACTCCCACACTTGCAAAACTCTCAAATACAATAGAAACTCGCATCAGAGAGCCTTACAGAAATATACTCAAACGAGAAATGAAAAGATACACAATTGGAATAGTTAAGATACGCAATCGATGTAAAGATACTCAGTTTGAAAGAAACACACTCCCACACTTGCAAAACTCTCAAATACAATAGAAACTTGCATCAGAAGCCTTACAGAAAGATATTCAAACGAGAAATGAAAAGATACACAATTGGAATAGTAAAGATACGCAAACAGTGTAAAGATACACAGTTGGAATAGTAAAGATACGCAAACGATGTAAAGATACTCAGTTTGAAAGAAACACACTCCCACACTTGCAAAACTCTCAAATACAATAGAAACTCGCATCAGAGAGCCTTACAGAAATATACTCAAACGAGAAATGAAAAGATACACAATTGGAATAGTTAAGATACGCAATCGATGTAAAGATACTCAGTTTGAAAGAAACACACTCCCACACTTGCAAAACTCTCAAATACAATAGAAACTTGCATCAGAAGCCTTACAGAAAGATATTCAAACGAGAAATGAAAAGATACACAATTGGAATAGTAAAGATACGCAAACAGTGTAAAGATACACAGTTGGAATAGTAAAGATACGCAAACGATGTAAAGATACTCAGTTTGAAAGAAACACACTCCCACACTTGCAAAACTCTCAAATACAATAGAAACTCGCATCAGAAGTCTTACAGAAAGATACTCAAACGAGAAATCAAAAGATACAGAATTAGAATAGTAAAGATACGCAAACGATGTAAAGATACACAATTGGAATAGTAAAGATACGCAAACGATGTAAAGATACTCAGTTTGAAAGAAACACACTCCCACACTTGCAAAACTCTCAAATACAATAGAAACTCGCATCAGAAAGCCTTACAGAAAGATACTCAAACGAGAAATGAAAAGATACACAATTGGAATAGTAAAGATACGCAATCGATGTAAAGATACTCAGTTTGAAAGAAACACACTGCCACACTTGCAAAACTCTCAAATACAATAGAAACTCGCATCAGAAAGCCTTACAGAAATATACTCAAACGAGAAATGAAAAGATACAGAATTGGAATAGTAAAGATACGCAAACGTTGTAAAGATACACAATTGGAATAGTTAAGATACGCAATCGATGTAAAGATACTCAGTTTGAAAGAAACACACTCCCACACTTGCAAAACTCTCAAATACAATAGAAACTCGCATCAGAACCCTTACAGAAAGATACTCAAACGAGAAATGAAAAGATACAGATTTGGAATAGTAAAGATACGCAAACGTTGTAAAGATACACAATTGGAATAGTAAAGATACGCAAACGATGTAAAGATACTCAGTTTGAAAGAAACACACTCCCACACTTGCAAAACTCTCAAATACAATAGAAACTCGCATCAGAAGCCTTACAGAAAGATACTCAAACGAGAAATGAAAAGATACACAATTGGAATAGTTAAGATACGCAATCGATGTAAAGATACTCAGTTTGAAAGAAACACACTCCCACACTTGCAAAACTCTCAAATACAATAGAAACTCGCATCAGAAGCCTTACAGAAAGATACTCAAACGAGAAATGAAAAGATACACAATTGGAATAGTAAAGATACGCAAACGATGTAAAGATACACAATTGCGATAGTAAAGATACGCAAACGATGTAAAGATACTCAGTATGAAAGAAACACACTCCCACACTTGCAAAACTCTCAAATACAATAGAAACTCGCATCAGAAGCCTTACAGAAAGATACTCAAACGAGAAATGAAAAGATACACAATTGGAATAGTAAAGATACGCAAACGATGTAAAGATACACAATTGGAATAGTAAAGATACGCAATCGATGTAAAGATACTCAGTTTGAAAGAAACACACTCCCACACTTGCAAAACTCTCAAATACAATAGAAACTCGCATCAGAGAGCCTTACAGAAATATACTCAAACGAGAAATGAAAAGATACACAATTGGAATAGTTAAGATACGCA
This sequence comes from Argentina anserina, assembly GCF_933775445.1. NCBI lineage: Eukaryota > Viridiplantae > Streptophyta > Magnoliopsida > Rosales > Rosaceae > Argentina > Argentina anserina. The sequence goes on from NW_026089441.1 coordinate 317,735, forward strand.
ATCGATGTAAAGATACTCAGTTTGAAAGAAACACACTCCCACACTTGCAAAACTCTCAAATACAATAGAAACTCGCATCAGAAGCCTTACAGAAAGATACTCAAACGAGAAGTGAAAAGATACACAATTGGAATAGTAAAGATACGCAAACGATTTAAAGATACTCAGTTTGAAAGAAACACACTCCCACACTTGCAAAACTCTCAAATACAATAGAAACTCGCATCAGAAGCCTTACAGAAAGATACTCAAACGAGAAATGAAAAGATACACAATTGGAATAGTAAAGATACGCAAACGATGTAAAGATACACAATTGCGATAGTAAAGATACGCAAACGATGTAAAGATACTCAGTATGATAGAAACACACTCCCACACTTGCAAAACTCTCAAATACAATAGAAACTCGCATCAGAAGCCTTACAGAAAGATACTCAAACGAGAAATGAAAAGATACACAATTGGAATAGTAAAGATACGCAAACGATGTAAAGATACACAATTGGAATAGTAAAGATACGCAATCGATGTAAAGATACTCAGTTTGAAAGAAACACACTCCCACACTTGCAAAACTCTCAAATACAATAGAAACTCGCATCAGAGAGCCTTACAGAAATATACTCAAACGAGAAATGAAAAGATACACAATTGGAATAGTTAAGATACGCAATCGATGTAAAGAAACTCAGTTTGAAAGAAACACACTCGCACACTTGCAAAACTCTCAAATACAATAGAAACTCGCATCAGAAGCCTTACAGAAAGATACTCAAACGAGAAATGAAAAGATACACAATTGGAATAGTAAAGGTACGCAAACGATGTAAAGATACACAATTGCAATAGTAAAGATACGCAAACGATGTAAAGATACTCAGTTTGAAAGAAACACACTCCCACACTTGCAAAACTCTCAAATACAATAGAAACTCGCATCAGAGAGCCTTACAGAAATATATTCAAACGAGAAATGAAAAGATACACAATTGGAATAGTAAAGATACGCAATCGATGTAAAGATACTCAGTTTGAAAGAAACACACTCCCACACTTGCAAAACTCTCAAATACAATAGAAACTCGCATCAGAAACCTTACAGAAAGATACTCAAACGAGAAATGAAAAGATACACAATTGGAATAGTATAGATACGCAAACAGTGTAAAGATACACAGTTGGAATAGTTAAGATACGCAATCGATGTAAAGATACTCAGTTTGAAAGAAACACACTCCCATACTTGCAAAACTCTCAAATACAATAGAAACTCGCATCAGAGAGCCTTACAGAAATATACTCAAACGAGAAATGAAAAGATACACAATTGGAATAGTTAAGATACGCAATCGATGTAAAGATACTCATTTTGAAAGAAACACACTCCCACACTTGCAAAACTCTTAAATACAATAGAAACTCGCATCAGAAGCCTTACAGAAAGATACTCAAACGAGAAATGAAAAGATACACAATTGGAATAGTAAAGATACGCAAACGATGTAAAGATACACAATTGCAATAGTAAAGATACGCAAACGATGTAAAGATACTCAGTATGAAAGAAACACACTCCCACACTTGCAAAACTCTCAAATACAATAGAAACTCGCATCAGAAGCCTTACAGAAAGATACTCAAACGAGAACTGAAAAGATACACAATTGGAATAGTAAAGATACGCAAACGATGTAAAGATACACAATTGGAATAGTAAAGATACGCAAACGATGTAAAGATACTCAGTTTGAAAGAAACACACTCCCACACTTGCAAAACTCTCAAATTCAATAGAAACTCGCATCAGAAAGCCTTACAGAAAGATACTCAAACGAGAAATGAAAAGATATACAATTGGAATAGTAAAGATACGCAAATGATGTAAAGATACACAATTGGAATAGTAAAGATACGCAAACGATGTAAAGATACTCAGTTTGAAAGAAACACACTCCCACACTTGCAAAACTCTCAAATACAATAGAAACTCGCATCAGAAGCCTTACAGAAAGATACTCAAACGAGAAATGAAAAGATAAACAATTGGAATAGTAAATATACGCAATCGATGTAAAGATACACAATTAGAATAGTAAAGATACGCAAACGATGTAAAGATACTCAGTTTGAAAGAAACACACTCCCACACTTGCAAAACTCTCAAATACAATAGAAACTCGCATCAGAGAGCCTTACAGAAATATACTCAAACGAGAAATGAAAAGATACACAATTGGAATAGTTAAGATACGCAATCGATGTAAAGAAACTCAGTTTGAAAGAAACACACTCCCACACTTGCAAAACTCTCAAATACAATAGAAACTCGCATCAGAAGCCTTACAGAAAGATACTCAAACGAGAAATGAAAAGATACACAATTGGAATAGTAAAGATACGCAAACGATGTAAAGATACACAATTGGAATAGTAAAGATACGCAAACGATGTAAAGATACTCAGTATGAAAGAAACACACTCCCACACTTGCAAAACTCTCAAATACAATAGAAACTCGCATAAGAAGCCTTACAGAAAGATACTCAAACGAGAAATGAAAAGATACAGAATTGGAATAGTAAAGATACGCAAACGATGTAAAGATACACAATTGGAATAGTAAAGATACGCAAACGATGTAAAGATACACAATTGGAATAGTAAAGATACGCAAACGATGTAAAGATACTCAGTTTGAAAGAAACACACTCCCACACTTGCAAAACTCTCAAATACAATAGAAACTCGCATCAGAAAGCCTTACAGAAAGATACTCAAACGAGAAATGAAAAGATACACAATTGGAATAGTAAAGATACGCAATCGATGTAAAGATACTCAGTTTGAAAGAAACACACTGCCACACTTGCAAAACTCTCAAATACAATAGAAACTCGCATCAGAAAGCCTTACAGAAATATACTCAAACGAGAAATGAAAAGATACAGAATTGGAATAGTAAAGATACGCAAACGTTGTAAAGATACACAATTGGAATAGTTAAGATACGCAATCGATGTAAAGATACTCAGTTTGAAAGAAACACACTCCCACACTTGCAAAACTCTCAAATACAATAGAAACTCGCATCAGAAGCCTTACAGAAAGATACTCAAACGAGAAATGAAAAGATACAGAATTGGAATAGTAAAGATACGCAAACGTTGTAAAGATACACAATTGGAATAGTAAAGATACGCAAACCATGTAAAGATACTCAGTTTGAAAGAAACACACTCCCACACTTGCAAAACTCTCAAATACAATAGAAACTCGCATCAGAAGCCTTACAGAAAGATACTCAAACGAGAAATGAAAAGATACACAATTGGAATAGTTAAGATACGCAATCGATGTAAAGATACTCAGTTTGAAAGAAACACACTCCCACACTTGCAAAACTCTCAAATACAATAGAAACTCGCATCAGAAGCCTTACAGAAAGATACTCAAACGAGAAATGAAAAGATACACAATTGGAATAGTAAAGATACGCAAACGATGTAAAGATACACAATTGCGATAGTAAAGATACGCAAACGATGTAAAGATACTCAGTATGAAAGAAACACACTCCCACACTTGCAAAACTCTCAAATACAATAGAAACTCGCATCAGAAGCCTTACAGAAAGATACTCAAACGAGAAATGAAAAGATAGACAATTGGAATAGTAAAGATACGCAAACGATGTAAAGATACACAATTAGAATAGTAAAGATACGCAAACGATATAAAGATACTCAGTTTGAAAGAAACACACTCCCACACTTGCAAAACTCTCAAATACAATAGAAACTCGCATCAGAAAGCCTTACAGAAATATACTCAAACGAGAAATGAAAAGATACACAATTGGAATAGTAAAGATACGCAAACGATGTAAAGATACTCAGTATGAAAGAAACACACTCCCACACTTGCAAAACTCTCAAATACAATAGAAACTCGCATCAGAAGCCTTACAGAAAGATAGTCAAACGAGAAATAAAAAGATACACAATTGGAATAATAAAGATACGCAAACAGTGTAAAGATAGACAATTGGAATAGTAAAGATACGCAAACGATGTAAAGATACTCAGTTTGAAAGAAACACACTCCCACACTTGCAAAACTCTCAAATTCAATAGAAACTCGCATCAGAAAGCCTTACAGAAAGACACTCAAACGAGAAATGAAAAGATAGACAATTGGAATAGTAAAGATACGCAAACGATGTAAAGATACACAATTGGAATAGTAAAGATACGCAAACGATGTAAAGATACTCAGTTTGAAAGAAACACACTGCCACACTTGCAAAACTCTCAAATACAATAGAAACTCGCATCAGAAGTCTTACAGAAAGATACTCAAACGAGAAATGAAAAGATACAGAATTGGAATAGTAAAGATACGCAAATGATGTAAAGATACACAATTGGAATAGTAAAGATACGCAATTGATGTAAAGATACTCAGTTTGAAAGAAACACACTCCCACACTTGCAAAACTCTCAAATACAATAGAAACTCGCATCAGAAAGCCTTACAGAAATATACTCAAACGAGAAATGAAAAGATACACAATTGGAATAGTAAAGATACGCAAACGATGTAAAGATACTCAGTATGAAAGAAACACACTCCCACACTTGCAAAACTCTCAAATTCAATAGAAACTCGCATCAGAAAGCCTTACAGAAAGATACTCAAACGTGAAATGAAAAGATACAGAATTGGAATAGTAAAGATACGCAAACGATGTAAAGATACACAATTGGAATAGTAAAGATACGCAAACGATGTAAAGATACTCAGTTTAAAAGAAACACACTCCCACACTTGCAAAACTCTCAAATTCAATAGAAACTCGCATGAGAAAGCCTTACAGAAAGATACTCAAACGAGAAATGAAAAGATAGACAATTGGAATAGTAAAGATACGCAAACGATGTAAAGATACACAATTGGAATAGTAAAGATACGCAAACGATGTAAAGATACTCAGTTTGAAAGAAACACACTCCCACACTTGCAAAACTCTCAAATACAATAGAAACTCGCAACAGAAAGCCTTACAGAAATATACTCAAACGAGAAATGAAAAGATACACAATTGGAATAGTAAAGATACGCAAACGATGTAAAGATACTCAGTATGAAAGAAACACACTCCCACACTTGCAAAACTCTCAAATACAATAGAAACTCGCATCAGAAGCCTTACAGAAAGATAGTCAAACAAGAAATAAAAAGATACACAATTGGAATAATAAAGATACGCAAACAGTGTAAAGATACACAATTGGAATAGTAAAGATACGCAAACGATGTAAAGATACTCAGTTTGAAAGAAACACACTCCCACACTTGCAAAACTCTCAAATTCAATAGAAACTCGCATCAGAAAGCCTTACAGAAAGATACTCAAACGAGAAATGAAAAGATAGACAATTGGAATAGTAAAGATACGCAAACGATGTAAAGATACACAATTGGAATAGTAAAGATACGCAAACGATGTAAAGATACTCAGTTTGAAAGAAACACATTGCCACACTTGCAAAACTCTCAAATTCAATAGAAACTCGCATCAGAAAGCCTTACAGAAATATATTCAAACGAGAAATGAAAAGATACACAATTGGAATAGTAAAGATACGCAAACGATGTAAAGATACTCAGTATGAAAGAAACACACTCCCACACTTGCAAAACTCTCAAATACAATAGAAACTCGCATCAGAAGCCTTACAGAAAGATACTCAAACGAGAAATGAAAAGATACAGAATTGGAATAGTAAAGATACGCAAACGATGTAAAGATACACAATTGGAATAGTAAAGACACGCAAACGATGTAAAGATACTCAGTTTAAAAGAAACACACTCCCACACTTGCAAAACTCTCAAATTCAATAGAAACTCGCATGAGAAAGCCTTACAGAAAGATACTCAAACGAGAAATGAAAAGATAGACAATTGGAATAGTAAAGATACGCAAACGATGTAAAGATACACAATTGGAATAGTAAAGATACGCAAACGATATAAAGATACTCAGTTTGAAAGAAACACACTCCCACACTTGCAAAACTCTCAAATACAATAGAAACTCGCATCAGAAAGCCTTACAGAAATATACTCAAACGAGAAATGAAAAGATACACAATTGGAATAGTAAAGATACGCAAACGATGTAAAGATACTCAGTATGAAAGAAACACACTCCCACACTTGCAAAACTCTCAAATACAATAGAAACTCGCATCAGAAGCCTTACAGAAAGATACTCAAACGAGAAATGAAAAGATAGACAATTGGAATAGTAAAGATACGCAAACGATGTAAAGATACACAATTGGAATAGTAAAGACACGCAAACGATGTAAAGATACTCAGTTTAAAAGAAACACACTCCCACACTTGCAAAACTCTCAAATTCAATAGAAACTCGCATGAGAAAGCCTTACAGAAAGATACTCAAACGAGAAATGAAAAGATAGACAATTGGAATAGTAAAGATACGCAAACGATGTAAAGATACACAATTAGAATAGTAAAGATACGCAAACGATATAAAGATACTCAGTTTGAAAGAAACACACTCCCACACTTGCAAAACTCTCAAATACAATAGAAACTCGCATCAGAAAGCCTTACAGAAATATACTCAAACGAGAAATGAAAAGATACACAATTGGAATAGTAAAGATACGCAAACGATGTAAAGATACTCAGTATGAAAGAAACACACTCCCACACTTGCAAAACTCTCAAATACAATAGAAACTCGCATCAGAAGCCTTACAGAAAGATAGTCAAACGAGAAATAAAAAGATACACAATTGGAATAATAAAGATACGCAAACAGTGTAAAGATAGACAATTGGAATAGTAAAGATACGCAAACGATGTAAAGATACTCAGTTTGAAAGAAACACACTCCCACACTTGCAAAACTCTCAAATTCAATAGAAACTCGCATCAGAAAGCCTTACAGAAAGACACTCAAACGAGAAATGAAAAGATAGACAATTGGAATAGTAAAGATACGCAAACGATGTAAAGATACACAATTGGAATAGTAAAGATACGCAAACGATGTAAAGATACTCAGTTTGAAAGAAACACACTGCCACACGTGCAAAACTCTCAAATACAATAGAAACTCGCATCAGAAGTCTTACAGAAAGATACTCAAACGAGAAATGAAAAGATACAGAATTGGAATAGTAAAGATACGCAAATGATGTAAAGATACACAATTGGAATAGTAAAGATACGCAATTGATGTAAAGATACTCAGTTTGAAAGAAACACACTCCCACACTTGCAAAACTCTCAAATACAATAGAAACTCGCATCAGAAAGCCTTACAGAAATATACTCAAACGAGAAATGAAAAGATACACAATTGGAATAGTAAAGATACGCAAACGATGTAAAGATACTCAGTATGAAAGAAACACACTCCCACACTTGCAAAACTCTCAAATTCAATAGAAACTCGCATGAGAAAGCCTTACAGAAAGATACTCAAACGAGAAATGAAAAGATAGACAATTGGAATAGTAAAGATACGCAAACGATGTAAAGATACACAATTGGAATAGTAAAGATACGCAAACGATGTAAAGATACTCAGTTTGAAAGAAACACACTCCCACACTTGCAAAACTCTCAAATTCAATAGAAACTCGCATGAGAAAGCCTTACAGAAAGATACTCAAACGAGAAATGAAAAGATAGACAATTGGAATAGTAAAGATACGCAAACGATGTAAAGATACACAATTGGAATAGTAAAGATACGCAAACGATGTAAAGATACTCAGTTTGAAAGAAACACACTCCCACACTTGCAAAACTCTCAAATACAATAGAAACTCGCATCAGAAAGCCTTACAGAAATATACTCAAACGAGAAATGAAAAGATACACAATTGGAATAGTAAAGATACGCAAACGATGTAAAGATACTCAGTATGAAAGAAACACACTCCCACACTTGCAAAACTCTCAAATACAATAGAAACTCGCATCAGAAGCCTTACAGAAAGATACTCAAACGAGAAATGAAAAGATACAGAATTGGAATAGTAAAGATACGCAAACGATGTAAAGATACACAATTGGAATAGTAAAGACACGCAAACGATGTAAAGATACTCAGTTTAAAAGAAACACACTCCCACACTTGCAAAACTCTCAAATTCAATAGAAACTCGCATGAGAAAGCCTTACAGAAAGATACTCAAACGAGAAATGAAAAGATAGACAATTGGAATAGTAAAGATACGCAAACGATGTAAAGATACACAATTAGAATAGTAAAGATACGCAAACGATATAAAGATACTCAGTTTGAAAGAAACACACTCCCACACTTGCAAAACTCTCAAATACAATAGAAACTCGCATCAGAAAGCCTTACAGAAATATACTCAAACGAGAAATGAAAAGATACACAATTGGAATAGTAAAGATACGCAAACGATGTAAAGATACTCAGTATGAAAGAAACACACTCCCACACTTGCAAAACTCTCAAATACAATAGAAACTCGCATCAGAAGCCTTACAGAAAGATAGTCAAACGAGAAATAAAAAGATACACAATTGGAATAATAAAGATACGCAAACAGTGTAAAGATAGACAATTGGAATAGTAAAGATACGCAAACGATGTAAAGATACTCAGTTTGAAAGAAACACACTCCCACACTTGCAAAACTCTCAAATTCAATAGAAACTCGCATCAGAAAGCCTTACAGAAAGACACTCAAACGAGAAATGAAAAGATAGACAATTGGAATAGTAAAGATACGCAAACGATGTAAAGATACACAATTGGAATAGTAAAGATACGCAAACGATGTAAAGATACTCAGTTTGAAAGAAACACACTGCCACACTTGCAAAACTCTCAAATACAATAGAAACTCGCATCAGAAGTCTTACAGAAAGATACTCAAACGAGAAATGAAAAGATACAGAATTGGAATAGTAAAGATACGCAAATGATGTAAAGATACACAATTGGAATAGTAAAGATACGCAATTGATGTAAAGATACTCAGTTTGAAAGAAACACACTCCCACACTTGCAAAACTCTCAAATACAATAGAAACTCGCATCAGAAAGCCTTACAGAAATATACTCAAACGAGAAATGAAAAGATACACAATTGGAATAGTAAAGATACGCAAACGATGTAAAGATACTCAGTATGAAAGAAACACACTCCCACACTTGCAAAACTCTCAAATTCAATAGAAACTCGCATCAGAAAGCCTTACAGAAAGATACTCAAACGTGAAATGAAAAGATACAGAATTGGAATAGTAAAGATACGCAAACGATGTAAAGATACACAATTGGAATAGTAAAGATACGCAAACGATGTAAAGATACTCAGTTTAAAAGAAACACACTCCCACACTTGCAAAACTCTCAAATTCAATAGAAACTCGCATGAGAAAGCCTTACAGAAAGATACTCAAACGAGAAATGAAAAGATAGACAATTGGAATAGTAAAGATACGCAAACGATGTAAAGATACACAATTGGAATAGTAAAGATACGCAAACGATGTAAAGATACTCAGTTTGAAAGAAACACACTCCCACACTTGCAAAACTCTCAAATACAATAGAAACTCGCAACAGAAAGCCTTACAGAAATATACTCAAACGAGAAATGAAAAGATACACAATTGGAATAGTAAAGATACGCAAACGATGTAAAGATACTCAGTATGAAAGAAACACACTCCCACACTTGCAAAACTCTCAAATACAATAGAAACTCGCATCAGAAGCCTTACAGAAAGATAGTCAAACAAGAAATAAAAAGATACACAATTGGAATAATAAAGATACGCAAACAGTGTAAAGATACACAATTGGAATAGTAAAGATACGCAAACGATGTAAAGATACTCAGTTTGAAAGAAACACACTCCCACACTTGCAAAACTCTCAAATTCAATAGAAACTCGCATCAGAAAGCCTTACAGAAAGATACTCAAACGAGAAATGAAAAGATAGACAATTGGAATAGTAAAGATACGCAAACGATGTAAAGATACACAATTGGAATAGTAAAGATACGCAAACGATGTAAAGATACTCAGTTTGAAAGAAACACATTGCCACACTTGCAAAACTCTCAAATTCAATAGAAACTCGCATCAGAAAGCCTTACAGAAATATATTCAAACGAGAAATGAAAAGATACACAATTGGAATAGTAAAGATACGCAAACGATGTAAAGATACTCAGTATGAAAGAAACACACTCCCACACTTGCAAAACTCTCAAATACAATAGAAACTCGCATCAGAAGCCTTACAGAAAGATACTCAAACGAGAAATGAAAAGATACAGAATTGGAATAGTAAAGATACGCAAACGATGTAAAGATACACAATTGGAATAGTAAAGACACGCAAACGATGTAAAGATACTCAGTTTAAAAGAAACACACTCCCACACTTGCAAAACTCTCAAATTCAATAGAAACTCGCATGAGAAAGCCTTACAGAAAGATACTCAAACGAGAAATGAAAAGATAGACAATTGGAATAGTAAAGATACGCAAACGATGTAAAGATACACAATTGGAATAGTAAAGATACGCAAACGATATAAAGATACTCAGTTTGAAAGAAACACACTCCCACACTTGCAAAACTCTCAAATACAATAGAAACTCGCATCAGAAAGCCTTACAGAAATATACTCAAACGAGAAATGAAAAGATACACAATTGGAATAGTAAAGATACGCAAACGATGTAAAGATACTCAGTATGAAAGAAACACACTCCCACACTTGCAAAACTCTCAAATACAATAGAAACTCGCATCAGAAGCCTTACAGAAAGATAGTCAAACGAGAAATAAAAAGATACACAATTGGAATAATAAAGATACGCAAACAGTGTAAAGATAGACAATTGGAATAGTAAAGATACGCAAACGATGTAAAGATACTCAGTTTGAAAGAAACACACTCCCACACTTGCAAAACTCTCAAATTCAATAGAAACTCGCATCAGAAAGCCTTACAGAAAGACACTCAAACGAGAAATGAAAAGATAGACAATTGGAATAGTAAAGATACGCAAACGATGTAAAGATACACAATTGGAATAGTAAAGATACGCAAACGATGTAAAGATACTCAGTTTGAAAGAAACACACTGCCACACTTGCAAAACTCTCAAATACAATAGAAACTCGCATCAGAAGTCTTACAGAAAGATACTCAAACGAGAAATGAAAAGATACAGAATTGGAATAGTAAAGATACGCAAATGATGTAAAGATACACAATTGGAATAGTAAAGATACGCAATTGATGTAAAGATACTCAGTTTGAAAGAAACACACTCCCACACTTGCAAAACTCTCAAATACAATAGAAACTCGCATCAGAAAGCCTTACAGAAATATACTCAAACGAGAAATGAAAAGATACACAATTGGAATAGTAAAGATACGCAAACGATGTAAAGATACTCAGTATGAAAGAAACACACTCCCACACTTGCAAAACTCTCAAATTCAATAGAAACTCGCATCAGAAAGCCTTACAGAAAGATACTCAAACGTGAAATGAAAAGATACAGAATTGGAATAGTAAAGATACGCAAACGATGTAAAGATACACAATTGGAATAGTAAAGATACGCAAACGATGTAAAGATACTCAGTTTAAAAGAAACACACTCCCACACTTGCAAAACTCTCAAATTCAATAGAAACTCGCATGAGAAAGCCTTACAGAAAGATACTCAAACGAGAAATGAAAAGATAGACAATTGGAATAGTAAAGATACGCAAACGATGTAAAGATAAACAATTGGAATAGTAAAGATACGCAAACGATGTAAAGATACTCAGTTTGAAAGAAACACACTCCCACACTTGCAAAACTCTCAAATACAATAGAAACTCGCATCAGAAAGCCTTACAGAAATATACTCAAACGAGAAATGAAAAGATACACAATTGGAATAGTAAAGATACGCAAACGATGTAAAGATACTCAGTATGAAAGAAACACACTCCCACACTTGCAAAACTCTCAAATACAATAGAAACTCGCATCAGAAGCCTTCCAGAAAGATAGTCAAACGAGAAATAAAAAGATACACAATTGGAATAATAAAGATACGCAAACAGTGTAAAGATACACAATTGGAATAGTAAAGATACGCAAACGATGTAAAGATACTCAGTTTGAAAGAAACACACTCCCACACTTGCAAAACTCTCAAATTCAATAGAAACTCGCATCAGAAAGCCTTACAGAAAGATACTCAAACGAGAAATGAAAAGATAGACAATTGGAATAGTAACGATACGCAAACGATTTAAAGATACACAATTGGAATAGTAAAGATACGCAAACGATGTAAAGATACTCAGTTTGAAAGAAACACACTGCCACACTTGCAAAACTCTCAAATACAATAGAAACTCGCATCAGAAGTCTTACAGAAAGATACTCAAACGAGAAATGAAAAGATACAGAATTGGAATAGTAAAGATACGCAAATGATGTAAAGATACACAATTGGAATAGTAAAGATACGCAATTGATGTAAAGATACTCAGTTTGAAAGAAACACACTCCCACACTTGCAAAACTCTCAAATACAATAGAAACTCGCATCAGAAAGCCTTACAGAAATATACTCAAACGAGAAATGAAAAGATACACAATTGGAATAGTAAAGACACGCAAACGATGTAAAGATACTCAGTTTAAAAGAAACACACTCCCACACTTGCAAAACTCTCAAATTTAATAGAAACTCGCATGAGAAATCCTTACAGAAAGATACTCAAACGAGAAATGAAAAGATAGACAATTGGAATAGTAAAGATACGCAAACGATGTAAAGATACACAATTGGAATAGTAAAGATACGCAAACGATGTAAAGATACTCAGTTTGAAAGAAACACACTCCCACACTTGCAAAACTCTCAAATACAATAGAAACTCGCATCAGAAAGCCTTACAGAAATATACTCAAACGAGAAATGAAAAGATACACAATTGGAATAGTAAAGATACGCAAACGATGTAAAGATACTCAGTATGAAAGAAACACACTCCCACACTTGCAAAACTCTCAAATACAATAGAAACTCGCATCAGAAGCCTTACAGAAAGATACTGAAACGAGAAATGAAAAGATACACAATTGGAATAGTATAGATACGCAAACAGTGTAAAGATACACAGTTGGAATAGTAAAGATACGCAAACGATGTAAGGATACTCAGTTTGAAAGAAACACACTGCCACACTTCCAAAACTCTCAAATACAATAGAAACTCGCATCAGAAGTCTTACAGAAAGATACTCAAACGAGAAATGAAAAGATACAGAATTGGAATAGTAAAGATACGCAAACGATATAAAGATACTCAGTTTGAAAGAAACACACTCCCACACTTGCAAAACTCTCAAATACAATAGAAACTCGCATCAGAAGCCTTACAGAAAGATACTCAAACGAGAAATGAAAAGATACACAATTGGAATAGTAAAGAGACGCAAACGATGTAAAGATACTCAGTATGAAAGAAACACACTCCCACACTTGCAAAACTCTCAAATACAATAGAAACTCGCATCAGAAGCCTTACAGAAAGATACTCAAACGAGAAATGAAAAGATACAGAATTGGAATAGTAAAGATACGCAAACGATGTAAAGATACACAATTGGAATAGTAAAGACACGCAAACGATGTAAAGATACTCAGTTTAAAAGAAACACACTCCCACACTTGCAAAACTCTCAAATTCAATAGAAACTCGCATGAGAAAGCCTTACAGAAAGATACTCAAACGAGAAATGAAAAGATACACAATTAGAATAGTAAAGATACGCAAACGATGTAAAGATACTCAGTATGAAAGAAACACACTCCCACACTTGCAAAACTCTCAAATACAATAGAAACTCGCATCAGAAGCCTTACAGAAAGATAGTCAAACGAGGAATAAAAAGATACACAATTGGAATAATAAAGATACGCAAATAGTGTAAAGATACACAATTGGAATAGTAAAGATACGCAAACGATGTAAAGATACTAAGTTTGAAAGAAACACACTCCCACACTTGCAAAACTCTCAAATTCAATAGAAACTCGCATCAGAAAGCCTTACAGAAAGATACTCAAACGAGAAATGAAAAGATACACATTTGGAATAGTAAAGATACGCAAACGATGTAAAGATACACAATTGGAATAGTAAAGATACGCAAATGATGTAAAGATACACAATTGGAATAGTAAAGATACGCAAACGATGTAAAGATACTCAGTTTGAAAGAAACACACTGCCACACTTGCAAAACTCTCAAATACAATAGAAACTCGCATCAGAAGTCTTACAGAAAGATACTCAAACGAGAAATGAAAAGATACAGAATTGGAATAGTAAAGATACGCAAATGATGTAAAGATACACAATTGGAATAGTAAAGATACGCAAACGATGTAAAGATACTCAGTTTGAAAGAAACACACTCCCACACTTGCAAAACTCTCAAATACAATAGAAACTCGCATCAGAAGCCTTACAGAAAGATACTCAAACGAGAAATGAAAAGATACACAATTGGAATAGTAAAGATACGCAATCGATGTAAAGATACTCAGTTTGAAAGAAACACACTCCCACACTTGCAAAACTCTCAAATACAATAGAAACTCGCATCATAAGCCTTACAGAAAGATACTCAAACGAGAAATGAAAAGATACAGAATTGGAATAGTAAAGATACGCAAACGATGTAAAGATACACACTAGGAATAGTAAAGATACGCAAACGATGTAAAGATACTCAGTTTGAAAGAAACACACTCCCACACTTGCAAAACTCTCAAATTCAATAGAAACTCGCATCAGAAAGCCTTACAGAAAGATACTCAAACGAGAAATGAAAAGATAGACAATTGGAATAGTAAAGATACGCAAACGATGTAAAGATACACAATTGGAATAGTAAAGATACGCAAACGATGTAAAGATACTCAGTTTGAAAGAAACACACTCCCACACTTGCAAAACTCTCAAATACAATAGAAACTCGCATCAGAAAGCCTTACAGAAAGATACTCAAACGAGAAATGAAAAGATACAGAATTGGAATAGTAAAGATACGCAAACGATGTAAAGATACACACTAGGAATAGTAAAGATACGCAAACGATGTAAAGATACTCAGTTTGAAAGAAACACACTCCCACACTTGCAAAACTCTCAAATTCAATAGAAACTCGCATCAGAAAGCCTTACAGAAAGATACTCAAACGAGAAATGAAAAGATACACAATTGGAATAGTAAAGATACGCAAACGATGTAAAGATACACAATTGGAATAGTAAAGATACGCAAACGATGTAAAGATACTCAGTTTGAAAGAAACACACTCCCACACTTGCAAAACTCTCAAATACAATAGAAACTCGCATCAGAAAGCCTTACAGAAATATACTCAAACGAGAAATGAAAAGATACACAATTGGAATAGTAAAGATACGCAAACGATGTAAAGATACTCAGTATGAAAGAAACACACTCCCACACTTGCAAAACTCTCAAATACAATAGAAACTCGCATCAGAAGCCTTACAGAAAGATACTGAAACGAGAAATGAAAAGATACACAATTGGAATAGTATAGATACGCAAACAGTGTAAAGATACACAGTTGGAATAGTAAAGATACGCAAACGATGTAAAGATACTCAGTTTGAAAGAAACACACTGCCACACTTCCAAAACTCTCAAATACAATAGAAACTCGCATCAGAAGTCTTACAGAAAGATACTCAAACGAGAAATGAAAAGATACAGAATTGGAATAGTAAAGATACGCAAACGATATAAAGATACTCAGTTTGAAAGAAACACACTCCCACACTTGCAAAACTCTCAAATACAATAGAAACTCGCATCAGAAGCCTTACAGAAAGATACTCAAACGAGAAATGAAAAGATACACAATTGGAATAGTAAAGAGACGCAAACGATGTAAAGATACTCAGTATGAAAGAAACACACTCCCACACTTGCAAAACTCTCAAATACAATAGAAACTCGCATCAGAAGCCTTACAGAAAGATACTCAAACGAGAAATGAAAAGATACAGAATTGGAATAGTAAAGATACGCAAACGATGTAAAGATACACAATTGGAATAGTAAAGACACGCAAACGATGTAAAGATACTCAGTTTAAAAGAAACACACTCCCACACTTGCAAAACTCTCAAATTCAATAGAAACTCGCATGAGAAAGCCTTACAGAAAGATACTCAAACGAGAAATGAAAAGATACACAATTAGAATAGTAAAGATACGCAAACGATGTAAAGATACTCAGTATGAAAGAAACACACTCCCACACTTGCAAAACTCTCAAATACAATAGAAACTCGCATCAGAAGCCTTACAGAATGATAGTCAAACGAGGAATAAAAAGATACACAATTGGAATAATAAAGATACGCAAACAGTGTAAAGATACACAATTGGAATAGTAAAGATACGCAAACGATGTAAAGATACTAAGTTTGAAAGAAACACACTCCCACACTTGCAAAACTCTCAAATTCAATAGAAACTCGCATCAGAAAGCCTTACAGAAAGATACTCAAACGAGAAATGAAAAGATACACATTTGGAATAGTAAAGATACGCAAACGATGTAAAGATACACAATTGGAATAGTAAAGATACGCAAATGATGTAAAGATACACAATTGGAATAGTAAAGATACGCAAACGATGTAAAGATACTCAGTTTGAAAGAAACACACTGCCACACTTGCAAAACTCTCAAATACAATAGAAACTCGCATCAGAAGTCTTACAGAAAGATACTCAAACGAGAAATGAAAAGATACAGAATTGGAATAGTAAAGATACGCAAATGATGTAAAGATACACAATTGGAATAGTAAAGATACGCAAACGATGTAAAGATACTCAGTTTGAAAGAAACACACTCCCACACTTGCAAAACTCTCAAATACAATAGAAACTCGCATCAGAAGCCTTACAGAAAGATACTCAAACGAGAAATGAAAAGATACACAATTGGAATAGTAAAGATACGCAATCGATGTAAAGATACTCAGTTTGAAAGAAACACACTCCCACACTTGCAAAACTCTCAAATACAATAGAAACTCGCATCATAAGCCTTACAGAAAGATACTCAAACGAGAAATGAAAAGATACAGAATTGGAATAGTAAAGATACGCAAACGATGTAAAGATACACACTAGGAATAGTAAAGATACGCAAACGATGTAAAGATACTCAGTTTGAAAGAAACACACTCCCACACTTGCAAAACTCTCAAATTCAATAGAAACTCGCATCAGAAAGCCTTACAGAAAGATACTCAAACGAGAAATGAAAAGATAGACAATTGGAATAGTAAAGATACGCAAACGATGTAAAGATACACAATTGGAATAGTAAAGATACGCAAACGATGTAAAGATACTCAGTTTGAAAGAAACACACTCCCACACTTGCAAAACTCTCAAATACAATAGAAACTCGCATCAGAAAGCCTTACAGAAAGATACTCAAACGAGAAATGAAAAGATACAGAATTGGAATAGTAAAGATACGCAAACGATGTAAAGATACACACTAGGAATAGTAAAGATACGCAAACGATGTAAAGATACTCAGTTTGAAAGAAACACACTCCCACACTTGCAAAACTCTCAAATTCAATAGAAACTCGCATCAGAAAGCCTTACAGAAAGATACTCAAACGAGAAATGAAAAGATAGACAATTGGAATAGTAAAGATACGCAAACGATGTAAAGATACACAATTGGAATAGTAAAGATACGCAAACGATGTAAAGATACTCAGTTTGAAAGAAACACACTCCCACACTTGCAAAACTCTCAAATACAATAGAAACTCGCATCAGAAAGCCTTACAGAAATATACTCAAACGAGAAATGAAAAGATACACAATTGGAATAGTAAAGATACGTAAACGATGTAAAGATACTCAGTATGAAAGAAACACACTCCCACACTTGCAAAACTCTCAAATACAATAGAAACTCGCATCAGAAGCCTTACAGAAAGATACTGAAACGAGAAATGAAAAGATACACAATTGGAATAGTATAGATACGCAAACAGTGTAAAGATACACAGTTGGAATAGTAAAGATACGCAAACGATGTAAAGATACTCAGTTTGAAAGAAACACACTGCCACACTTCCAAAACTCTCAAATACAATAGAAACTCGCATCAGAAGTCTTACAGAAAGATACTCAAACGAGAAATGAAAAGATACAGAATTGGAATAGTAAAGATACGCAAACGATATAAAGATACTCAGTTTGAAAGAAACACACTCCCACACTTGCAAAACTCTCAAATACAATAGAAACTCGCATCAGAAGCCTTACAGAAAGATACTCAAACGAGAAATGAAAAGATACACAATTGGAATAGTAAAGAGACGCAAACGATGTAAAGATACTCAGTATGAAAGAAACACACTCCCACACTTGCAAAACTCTCAAATACAATAGAAACTCGCATCAGAAGCCTTACAGAAAGATACTCAAACGAGAAATGAAAAGATACAGAATTGGAATAGTAAAGATACGCAAACGATGTAAAGATACACAATTGGAATAGTAAAGACACGCAAACGATGTAAAGATACTCAGTTTAAAAGAAACACACTCCCACACTTGCAAAACTCTCAAATTCAATAGAAACTCGCATGAGAAAGCCTTACAGAAAGATACTCAAACGAGAAATGAAAAGATACACAATTAGAATAGTAAAGATACGCAAACGATGTAAAGATACTCAGTATGAAAGAAACACACTCCCACACTTGCAAAACTCTCAAATACAATAGAAACTCGCATCAGAAGCCTTACAGAAAGATAGTCAAACGAGGAATAAAAAGATACACAATTGGAATAATAAAGATACGCAAACAGTGTAAAGATACACAATTGGAATAGTAAAGATACGCAAACGATGTAAAGATACTAAGTTTGAAAGAAACACACTCCCACACTTGCAAAACTCTCAAATTCAATAGAAACTCGCATCAGAAAGCCTTACAGAAAGATACTCAAACGAGAAATGAAAAGATACACATTTGGAATAGTAAAGATACGCAAACGATGTAAAGATACACAATTGGAATAGTAAAGATACGCAAATGATGTAAAGATACACAATTGGAATAGTAAAGATACGCAAACGATGTAAAGATACTCAGTTTGAAAGAAACACACTGCCACACTTGCAAAACTCTCAAATACAATAGAAACTCGCATCAGAAGTCTTACAGAAAGATACTCAAACGAGAAATGAAAAGATACAGAATTGGAATAGTAAAGATACGCAAATGATGTAAAGATACACAATTGGAATAGTAAAGATACGCAAACGATGTAAAGATACTCAGTTTGAAAGAAACACACTCCCACACTTGCAAAACTCTCAAATACAATAGAAACTCGCATCAGAAGCCTTACAGAAAGATACTCAAACGAGAAATGAAAAGATACACAATTGGAATAGTAAAGATACGCAATCGATGTAAAGATACTCAGTTTGAAAGAAACACACTCCCACACTTGCAAAACTCTCAAATACAATAGAAACTCGCATCATAAGCCTTACAGAAAGATACTCAAACGAGAAATGAAAAGATACAGAATTGGAATAGTAAAGATACGCAAACGATGTAAAGATACACACTAGGAATAGTAAAGATACGCAAACGATGTAAAGATACTCAGTTTGAAAGAAACACACTCCCACACTTGCAAAACTCTCAAATACAATAGAAACTCGCATCAGAAAGCCTTACAGAAAGATACTCAAACGAGAAATGAAAAGATAGACAATTGGAATAGTAAAGATACGCAAACGATGTAAAGATACACAATTGGAATAGTAAAGATACGCAAACGATGTAAAGATACTCAGTTTGAAAGAAACACACTCCCACACTTGCAAAACTCTCAAATACAATAGAAACTCGCATCAGAAAGCCTTACAGAAATATACTCAAACGAGAAATGAAAAGATACACAATTGGAATAGTAAAGATACGCAAACGATGTAAAGATACTCAGTATGAAAGAAACACACTCCCACACTTACAAAACTCTCAAATACAATAGAAACTCGCATCAGAAGCCTTACAGAAAGATACTCAAACGAGAAATAAAAAGATACACAATTGGAATAATAAAGATACGCAAACAGTGTAAAGATACACAATTGGAATAGTAAAGATACGCAAACGATGTAAAGATACTCAGTTTGAAAGAAACACACTCCCACACTTGCAAAACTCTCAAATTCAATAGAAACTCGCATCAGAAAGCCTTACAGAAAGATACTCAAACGAGAAATGAAAAGATACACAATTGGAATAGTAAAGATACGCAAACGATGTAAAGATACAAAATTGGAATAGTAAAGATACGCAAACGATGTAAAGATACTCAGTATGAAAGAAACACACTCCCACACTTGCAAAACTCTCAAATACAATAGAAACTCGCATCAGAAGCCTTACAAAAAGATACTCAAACGAGAAATGAAAAGATACAGAATTGGAATAGTAAAGATACGCAAATGATGAAAAGATACACAATTGGAATAGTAAAGATACGCAAACGATGTAAAGATACTCAGTTTGAAAGAAACACACTCCCACACTTGCAAAACTCTCAAATTCAATAGAAACTCGCTTCAGAAAGCCTTACAGAAAGATACTCAAACGAGAAATGAAAAGATAGACAATTGGAATAGTAAAGATACGCAATCGATGTAAAGATACTCAGTTTGAAAGAAACACACTCCCACACTTGCAAAACTCTCAAATACAATAGAAACTCGCATCAGAAGCCTTACAGAAAGATACTCAAACGAGAAATGAAAAGATACACAATTGGAATAGTAAAGATACGCAAACGATGTAAAGATACAAAATTGGAATAGTAAAGATACGCAAACGATGTAAAGATACTCAGTATGAAAGAAACACACTCCCACACTTGCAAAACTCTCAAATACAATAGAAACTCGCATCAGAAGCCTTACAAAAAGATACTCAAACGAGAAATGAAAAGATACAGAATTGGAATAGTAAAGATACGCAAATGATGAAAAGATACACAATTGGAATAGTAAAGATACGCAAACGATGTAAAAATACTCAGTTTGAAAGAAACACACTCCCACACTTGCAAAACTCTCAAATTCAATAGAAACTCGCATCAGAAGCCTTACAGAAAGATACTCAAACGAGAAATGAAAAGATACAGAATTGGAATAGTAAAGATACGCAAACGATGTAAAGATACACACTTGGAATAGTAAAGATACGCAAACGATGTAAAGATACTCAGTTTGAAAGAAACACACTCCCACACTTGCAAAACTCTCAAATTCAATAGAAACTCGCATCAGAAAGCCTTACAGAAAGATACTCAAACGAGAAATGAAAAGATACACATTTGGAATAGTAATGATACGCAAACGATGTAAAGATACACAATTGGAATAGTAAAGATACGCAAACGATGTAAAGATACACAATTGGAATAGTAAAGATACGCAAACGATGTAAAGATACTCAGTATGAAAGAAACACACTCCCACACTTGCAAAACTCTCAAATACAATAGAAACTCGCATCAGAAGCCTTACAGAAAGATAGTCAAACGAGAAATAAAAAGATACACAATTGGAATAATAAAGATACGCAAACAGTGTAAAGATACACAATTGGAATAGTAAAGATACGCAAACGATGTAAAGATACTCAGTTTGAAAGAAACACACTCCCACACTTGCAAAACTCTCAAATTCAATAGAAACTCGCATCAGAAAGCCTTACAGAAAGATACTCAAACGAGAAATGAAAAGATACACATTTGGAATAGTAAAGATACGCAAACGATGTAAAGATACACAATTGGAATAGTAAAGATACGCAAATGATGTAAAGATACACAATTGGAATAGTAAAGATACGCAAACGATGTAAAGATACTCAATTTGAAAGAAACACACTGCCACACTTGCAAAACTCTCAAATACAATAGAAACTCGCAACAGAAGTCTTACAGAAAGATACTCAAACGAGAAATGAAAAGATACAGAATTGGAATAGTAAAGATACGCAAATGATGTAAAGATACACAATTGGAATAGTAAAGATACGCAAACGATGTAAAGATACTCAGTTTGAAAGAAACACACTCCCACACTTGCAAAACTCTCAAATACAATAGAAACTCGCATCAGAAGCCTTACAGAAAGATACTCAAACGAGAAATGAAAAGATACACAATTGGAATAGTAAAGATACGCAAACGATGTAAAGATACTCAGTATGAAAGAAACACACTCCCACACTTGCAAAACTCTCAAATACAATAGAAACTCGCATCAGAAGCCTTACAGAAAGATACTGAAACGAGAAATGAAAAGATACACAATTGGAATAGTATAGATACGCAAACAGTGTAAAGATACACAGTTGGAATAGTAAAGATACGCAAACGATGTAAAGATACTCAGTTTGAAAGAAACACACTGCCACACTTCCAAAACTCTCAAATACAATAGAAACTCGCATCAGAAGTCTTACAGAAAGATACTCAAACGAGAAATGAAAAGATACAGAATTGGAATAGTAAAGATACGCAAACGATATAAAGATACTCAGTTTGAAAGAAACACACTCCCACACTTGCAAAACTCTCAAATACAATAGAAACTCGCATCAGAAGCCTTACAGAAAGATACTCAAACGAGAAATGAAAAGATACACAATTGGAATAGTAAAGATACGCAAACGATGTAAAGATACTCAGTATGAAAGAAACACACTCCCACACTTGCAAAACTCTCAAATACAATAGAAACTCGCATCAGAAGCCTTACAGAAAGATACTCAAACGAGAAATGAAAAGATACAGAATTGGAATAGTAAAGATACGCAAACGATGTAAAGATACACAATTGGAATAGTAAAGACACGCAAACGATGTAAAGATACTCAGTTTAAAAGAAACACACTCCCACACTTGCAAAACTCTCAAATTCAATAGAAACTCGCATCAGAAAGCCTTACAGAAAGATACTCAAACGAGAAATGAAAAGATACACATTTGGAATAGTAAAGATACGCAAACGATGTAAAGATACACAATTGGAATAGTAAAGATACGCAAATGATGTAAAGATACACAATTGGAATAGTAAAGATACGCAAACGATGTAAAGATACTCAGTTTGAAAGAAACACACTGCCACACTAGCAAAACTCTCAAATACAATAGAAACTCGCATCAGAAGCCTTACAGAAAGATAGTCAAACGAGAAAGAAAAAGATACACAATTGGAATAATAAAGATACGCAAACAGTGTAAAGATACACAATTGGAATAGTAAAGATACGCAAACGATGTAAAGATACTCAGTTTGAAAGAAACACACTCCCACACTTGCAAAACTCTCAAATTCAATAGAAACTCGCATCAGAAAGCCTTACAGAAAGATACTCAAACGAGAAATGAAAAGATACACATTTGGAATAGTAAAGATACGCAAACGATGTAAAGATACACAATTGGAATAGTAAAGATACGCAAATGATGTAAAGATACACAATTGGAATAGTAAAGATACGCAAACGATGTAAAGATACTCAATTTGAAAGAAACACACTGCCACACTTGCAAAACTCTCAAATACAATAGAAACTCGCAACAGAAGTCTTACAGAAAGATACTCAAACGAGAAATGAAAAGATACAGAATTGGAATAGTAAAGATACGCAAATGATGTAAAGATACACAATTGGAATAGTAAAGATACGCAAACGATGTAAAGATACTCAGTTTGAAAGAAACACACTCCCACACTTGCAAAACTCTCAAATACAATAGAAACTCGCATCAGAAGCCTTACAGAAAGATACTCAAACGAGAAATGAAAAGATACACAATTGGAATAGTAAAGATACGCAAACGATGTAAAGATACTCAGTATGAAAGAAACACACTCCCACACTTGCAAAACTCTCAAATACAATAGAAACTCGCATCAGAAGCCTTACAGAAAGATACTGAAACGAGAAATGAAAAGATACACAATTGGAATAGTATAGATACGCAAACAGTGTAAAGATACACAGTTGGAATAGTAAAGATACGCAAACGATGTAAAGATACTCAGTTTGAAAGAAACACACTGCCACACTTCCAAAACTCTCAAATACAATAGAAACTCGCATCAGAAGTCTTACAGAAAGATACTCAAACGAGAAATGAAAAGATACAGAATTGGAATAGTAAAGATACGCAAACGATATAAAGATACTCAGTTTGAAAGAAACACACTCCCACACTTGCAAAACTCTCAAATACAATAGAAACTCGCATCAGAAGCCTTACAGAAAGATACTCAAACGAGAAATGAAAAGATACACAATTGGAATAGTAAAGATACGCAAACGATGTAAAGATACTCAGTATGAAAGAAACACACTCCCACACTTGCAAAACTCTCAAATACAATAGAAACTCGCATCAGAAGCCTTACAGAAAGATACTCAAACGAGAAATGAAAAGATACAGAATTGGAATAGTAAAGATACGCAAACGATGTAAAGATACACAATTGGAATAGTAAAGACACGCAAACGATGTAAAGATACTCAGTTTAAAAGAAACACACTCCCACACTTGCAAAACTCTCAAATTCAATAGAAACTCGCATCAGAAAGCCTTACAGAAAGATACTCAAACGAGAAATGAAAAGATACACATTTGGAATAGTAAAGATACGCAAACGATGTAAAGATACACAATTGGAATAGTAAAGATACGCAAATGATGTAAAGATACACAATTGGAATAGTAAAGATACGCAAACGATGTAAAGATACTCAAT
This sequence comes from Argentina anserina, assembly GCF_933775445.1. Classification (NCBI taxonomy): domain Eukaryota; kingdom Viridiplantae; phylum Streptophyta; class Magnoliopsida; order Rosales; family Rosaceae; genus Argentina; species Argentina anserina. The sequence continues at coordinate 342,766 of NW_026089441.1, forward strand.
TTGAAAGAAACACACTGCCACACTTGCAAAACTCTCAAATACAATAGAAACTCGCATCAGAAGTCTTACAGAAAGATACTCAAACGAGAAATGAAAAGATACAGAATTGGAATAGTAAAGATACGCAAATGATGTAAAGATACACAATTGGAATAGTAAAGATACGCAAACGATGTAAAGATACTCAGTTTGAAAGAAACACACTCCCACACTTGCAAAACTCTCAAATACAATAGAAACTCGCATCAGAAGCCTTACAGAAAGATACTTAAACGAGAAATGAAAAGATACACAATTGGAATAGTAAAGATACGCAATCGATGTAAAGATACTCAGTTTGAAAGAAACACACTCCCACACTTGCAAAACTCTCAAATACAATAGAAACTCGCATCAGAAGCCTTACAGAAAGATACTCAAACGAGAAATGAAAAGATACAGAATTGGAATAGTAAAGATACGCAAACGATGTAAAGATACACACTTGGAATAGTAAAGATACGCAAACGATGTAAAGATACTCAGTTTGAAAGAAACACACTCCAACACTTGCAAAACTCTCAAATTCAATAGAAACTCGCATCAGAAAGCCTTACAGAAAGATACTCAAACGAGAAATGAAAAGATAGACAATTGGAATAGTAAAGATACGCAAACGATGTAAAGATACACAATTGGAATAGTAAAGATACGCAAACGATGTAAAGATACTCAGTTTGAAAGAAACACCCTCCCACACTTGCAAAACTCTCAAATACAATAGAAACTCGCATCAGAAAGCCTTACAGAAATATACTCAAACGAGAAATGAAAAGATACACAATTGGAATAGTAAAGATACGCAAACGATGTAAAGATACTCAGTATGAAAGAAACACACTCCCACACTTACAAAACTCTCAAATACAATAGAAACTCGCATCAGAAGCCTTACAGAAAGATACTCAAACGAGAAATAAAAAGATACACAATTGGAATAATAAAGATACACAAACAGTGTAAAGATACACAATTGGAATTGTAAAGATACGCAAACGATGTAAAGATACTCAGTTTGAAAGAAACACACTCCCACACTTGCAAAACTCTCAAATTCAATAGAAACTCGCATCAGAAAGCCTTACAGAAAGATACTCAAACGAGAAATGAAAAGATACACAATTGGAATAGTAAAGATACGCAAACGATGTAAAGATACAAAATTGGAATAGTAAAGATACGCAAACGATGTAAAGATACTCAGTATGAAAGAAACACACTCCCACACTTGCAAAACTCTCAAATACAATAGAAACTCGCATCAGAAGCCTTACAAAAAGATACTCAAACGAGAAATGAAAAGATACAGAATTGGAATAGTAAAGATACGCAAATGATGAAAAGATACACAATTGGAATAGTAAAGATACGCAAACGATGTAAAGATACTCAGTTTGAAAGAAACACACTCCCACACTTGCAAAACTCTCAAATTCAATAGAAACTCGCTTCAGAAAGCCTTACAGAAAGATACTCAAACGAGAAATGAAAAGATAGACAATTGGAATAGTAAAGATACGCAATCGATGTAAAGATACTCAGTTTGAAAGAAACACACTCCCACACTTGCAAAACTCTCAAATACAATAGAAACTCGCATCAGAAGCCTTACAGAAAGATACTCAAACGAGAAATGAAAAGATACACAATTGGAATAGTAAAGATACGCAAACGATGTAAAGATACAAAATTGGAATAGTAAAGATACGCAAACGATGTAAAGATACTCAGTATGAAAGAAACACACTCCCACACTTGCAAAACTCTCAAATACAATAGAAACTCGCATCAGAAGCCTTACAAAAAGATACTCAAACGAGAAATGAAAAGATACAGAATTGGAATAGTAAAGATACGCAAATGATGAAAAGATACACAATTGGAATAGTAAAGATACGCAAACGATGTAAAAATACTCAGTTTGAAAGAAACACACTCCCACACTTGCAAAACTCTCAAATTCAATATAAACTCGCATCAGAAAGCCTTACAGAAAGATACTCAAACGAGAAATGAAAAGATACACATTTGGAATAGTAAAGATACGCAAACGATGTAAAGATACACAATTGGAATAGTAAAGATACGCAAATGATGTAAAGATACACAATTGGAATAGTAAAGATACGCAAACGATGTAAAGATACTCAATTTGAAAGAAACACACTGCCACACTTGCAAAACTCTCAAATACAATAGAAACTCGCAACAGAAGTCTTACAGAAAGATACTCAAACGAGAAATGAAAAGATACAGAATTGGAATAGTAAAGATACGCAAATGATGTAAAGATACACAATTGGAATAGTAAAGATACGCAAACGATGTAAAGATACTCAGTTTGAAAGAAACACACTCCCACACTTGCAAAACTCTCAAATACAATAGAAACTCGCATCAGAAGCCTTACAGAAAGATACTCAAACGAGAAATGAAAAGATACACAATTGGAATAGTAAAGATACGCAAACGATGTAAAGATACTCAGTATGAAAGAAACACACTCCCACACTTGCAAAACTCTCAAATACAATAGAAACTCGCATCAGAAGCCTTACAGAAAGATACTGAAACGAGAAATGAAAAGATACACAATTGGAATAGTATAGATACGCAAACAGTGTAAAGATACACAGTTGGAATAGTAAAGATACGCAAACGATGTAAAGATACTCAGTTTGAAAGAAACACACTGCCACACTTCCAAAACTCTCAAATACAATAGAAACTCGCATCAGAAGTCTTACAGAAAGATACTCAAAGGAGAAATGAAAAGATACAGAATTGGAATAGTAAAGATACGCAAACGATGTAAAGATACTCAGTATGAAAGAAACACACTCCCACACTTGCAAAACTCTCAAATACAATAGAAACTCGCATCAGAAGCCTTACAGAAAGATACTCAAACGAGAAATGAAAAGATACACAATTGGAATAGTAAAGATACGCAAACGATGTAAAGATACTCAGTATGAAAGAAACACACTCCCACACTTGTAAAACTCTCAAATACAAAAGAAACTCGCATCAGAAGCCTTACAGAAAGATAGTCAAACGAGAAATAAAAAGATACACAATTGGAATAATAAAGATACGCAAACAGTGTAAAGATACACAATTGGAATAGTAAAGATACGCAAACGATGTAAAGATACTCAGTTTGAAAGAAACACACTCCCACACTTGCAAAACTCTCAAATTCAATAGAAACTCGCATCAGAAAGCCTTACAGAAAGATACTCAAACGAGAAATGAAAAGATACACATTTGGAATAGTAAAGATACGCAAACGATGTAAAGATACACAATTGGAATAGTAAAGATACGCAAATGATGTAAAGATACACAATTGGAATAGTAAAGATACGCAAACGATGTAAAGATACTCAGTTTGAAAGAAACACACTGCCACACTTGCAAAACTCTCAAATACAATAGAAACTCGCATCAGAAGTCTTACAGAAAGATAGTCAAACGAGAAATGAAAAGATACACAATTGGAATAGTAAAGATACGCAAACGATGTAAAGATACTCAGTATGAAAGAAACACACTCCCACACTTGCAAAACTCTCAAATACAATAGAAACTCGCATCAGAAGCCTTACAGAAAGATACTCAAACGAGAAATGAAAAGATACACAATTGGAATAGTAAAGATACGCAAACGATGTAAAGATACTCAGTATGAAAGAAACACACTCCCACACTTGTAAAACTCTCAAATACAAAAGAAACTCGCATCAGAAGCCTTACAGAAAGATAGTCAAACGAGAAATAAAAAGATACACAATTGGAATAATAAAGATACGCAAACAGTGTAAAGATACACAATTGGAATAGTAAAGATACGCAAACGATGTAAAGATACTCAGTTTGAAAGAAACACACTCCCACACTTGCAAAACTCTCAAATTCAATAGAAACTCGCATCAGAAGCCTTACAGAAAGATACTGAAACGAGAAATGAAAAGATACACAATTGGAATAGTATAGATACGCAAACAGTGAAAAGATACATAATTGGAATAATAAAGATACGCAAACGATGTAAAGATACTCAGTTTGAAAGAAACACACTCCCACACTTGCAAAACTCTCAAATACAATAGAAACTCGCATCAGAAGCCTTACAGAAAGATACTCAAACGAGAAATGAAAAGATACACAATTGGAATAGTAAAGATACGCAAACGATGTAAAGATACTCAGTATGAAAGAAACACACTCCCACACTTGCAAAACTCTCAAATACAATAGAAACTCGCATCAGAAGCCTTACAGAAAGATACTCAAACGAGAAATGAAAAGATACACAATTGGAATAGTAAAGATACGCAAACGATGTAAAGATACTCAGTATGAAAGAAACACACTCCCACACTTGTAAAACTCTCAAATACAAAAGAAACTCGCATCAGAAGCCTTACAGAAAGATAGTCAAACGAGAAATAAAAAGATACACAATTGGAATAATAAAGATACGCAAACAGTGTAAAGATACACAATTGGAATAGTAAAGATACGCAAACGATGTAAAGATACTCAGTTTGAAAGAAACACACTCCCACACTTGCAAAACTCTCAAATTCAATAGAAACTCGCATCAGAAAGCCTTACAGAAAGATACTCAAACGAGAAATGAAAAGATACACATTTGGAATAGTAAAGATACGCAAACGATGTAAAGATACACAATTGGAATAGTAAAGATACGCAAATGATGTAAAGATACACAATTGGAATAGTAAAGATACGCAAACGATGTAAAGATACTCAGTTTGAAAGAAACACACTGCCACACTTGCAAAACTCTCAAATACAATAGAAACTCGCATCAGAAGTCTTACAGAAAGATACTCAAACGAGAAATGAAAAGATACAGAATTGGAATAGTAAAGATACGCAAATGATGTAAAGATACACAATTGGAATAGTAAAGATACGCAAACGATGTAAAGATACTCAGTTTGAAAGAAACACACTCCCACACTTGCAAAACTCTCAAATACAATAGAAACTCGCATCAGAAGCCTTACAGAAAGATACTTAAACGAGAAATGAAAAGATACACAATTGGAATAGTAAAGATACGCAATCGATGTAAAGATACTCAGTTTGAAAGAAACACACTCCCACACTTGCAAAACTCTCAAATACAATAGAAACTCGCATCAGAAGCCTTACAGAAAGATACTCAAACGAGAAATGAAAAGATACAGAATTGGAATAGTAAAGATACGCAAACGATGTAAAGATACACACTTGGAATAGTAAAGATACGCAAACGATGTAAAGATACTCAGTTTGAAAGAAACACACTCCCACACTTGCAAAACTCTCAAATTCAATAGAAACTCGCATCAGAAAGCCTTACAGAAAGATACTCAAACGAGAAATGAAAAGATAGACAATTGGAATAGTAAAGATACGCAAACGATGTAAAGATACACAATTGGAATAGTAAAGATACGCAAACGATGTAAAGATACTCAGTTTGAAAGAAACACACTCCCACACTTGCAAAACTCTCAAATACAATAGAAACTCGCATCAGAAAGCCTTACAGAAATATACTCAAACGAGAAATGAAAAGATACAGAATTGGAATAGTAAAGATACGCAAACGATGTAAAGATACACAATTGGAATAGTAAAGATACGCAAACGATGTAAAGATACTCAGTTTGAAAGAAACACACTCCCACACTTGCAAAACTCTCAAATTCAATAGAAACTCGCATCAGAAAGCCTTACAGAAAGATACTCAAACGAGAAATGAAAAGATACACAATTGGAATAGTAAAGATACGCAAACGATGTAAAGATACAAAATTGGAATAGTAAAGATACGCAAACGATGTAAAGATACTCAGTTTGAAAGAAACACACTCCCACACTTGCAAAACTCTCAAATACAATAGAAACTCGCATCAGAAGCCTTACAGAAAGATACTTAAACGAGAAATGAAAAGATACACAATTGGAATAGTAAAGATACGCAAACGATGTAAAGATACTCAGTATGAAAGAAACACACTCCCACACTTACAAAACTCTCAAATACAATAGAAACTCGCATCAGAAGCCTTATAGAAAGATACTCAAACGAGAAATAAAAAGATACACAATTGGAATAATAAAGATACGCAAACAGTGTAAAGATACACAATTGGAATAGTAAAGATACGCAAACGATGTAAAGATACTCAGTTTGAAAGAAACACACTCCCACACTTGCAAAACTCTCAAATTCAATAGAAACTCGCATCAGAAAGCCTTACAGAAAGATACTCAAACGAGAAATGAAAAGATACACAATTGGAATAGTAAAGATACGCAAACGATGTAAAGATACAAAATTGGAATAGTAAAGATACGCAAACGATGTAAAGATACTCAGTATGAAAGAAACACACTCCCACACTTGCAAAACTCTCAAATACAATAGAAACTCGCATCAGAAGCCTTACAAAAAGATACTCAAACGAGAAATGAAAAGATACAGAATTGGAATAGTAAAGATACGCAAATGATGAAAAGATACACAATTGGAATAGTAAAGATACGCAAACGATGTAAAGATACTCAGTTTGAAAGAAACACACTCCCACACTTGCAAAACTCTCAAATTCAATAGAAACTCGCTTCAGAAAGCCTGACAGAAAGATACTCAAACGAGAAATGAAAAGATAGACAAGTGGAATAGTAAAGATACGCAATCGATGTAAAGATACTCAGTTTGAAAGAAACACACTCCCACACTTGCAAAACTCTCAAATACAATAGAAACTCGCATCAGAAGCCTTACAGAAAGATACTCAAACGAGAAATGAAAAGATACACAATTGGAATAGTAAAGATACGCAAACGATGTAAAGATACAAAATTGGAATAGTAAAGATACGCAAACGATGTAAAGATACTCAGTATGAAAGAAACACACTCCCACACTTGCAAAACTCTCAAATACAATAGAAACTCGCATCAGAAGCCTTACAAAAAGATACTCAAACGAGAAATGAAAAGATACAGAATTGGAATAGTAAAGATACGCAAATGATGAAAAGATACACAATTGGAATAGTAAAGATACGCAAACGATGTAAAAATACTCAGTTTGAAAGAAACACACTCCCACACTTGCAAAACTCTCAAATTTAATAGAAACTCGCATCAGAAAGCCTTACAGAAAGATACTCAAACGAGAAATGAAAAGATAGACAATTGGAATAGTAAAGATACGCAATCGATGTAAAGATACTCAGTTTGAAAGAAACACACTCCCACACTTGCAAAACTCTCAAATACAATAGAAACTCGCATCAGAAGCCTTACAGAAAGATACTCAAACGAGAAATAAAAAGATACACAATTGGAATAATAAAGATACGCAAACAGTGTAAAGATACACAATTGGAATAGTAAAGATACGCAAACGATGTAAAGATACTCAGTTTGAAAGAAACACACTCCCACACTTGCAAAACTCTCAAATTCAATAGAAACTCGCATCAGAAAGCCTTACAGAAAGATACTCAAACGAGAAATGAAAAGATACACATTTGGAATAGTAATGATACGCAAACGATGTAAAGATACACAATTGGAATAGTAAAGATACGCAAACGATGTAAAGATACACAATTGGAATAGTAAAGATACGCAAACGATGTAAAGATACTCAGTTTGAAAGAAACACACTGCCACACTTGCAAAACTCTCAAATACAATAGAAACTCGCATCAGAAGTCTTACAGAAAGATACTCAAACGAGAAATGAAAAGATACAGAATTGGAATAGTAAAGATACGCAAATGATGTAAAGATACACAATTGGAATAGTAAAGATACGCAAACGATGTAAAGATACTCAGTTTGAAAGAAACACACTCCCACACTTGCAAAACTCTCAAATACAATAGAAACTCGCATCAGAAGCCTTACAGAAAGATACTCAAACGAGAAATGAAAAGATACACAATTGGAATAGTAAAGATACGCAATCGATGTAAAGATACTCAGTTTGAAAGAAACACACTCCCACACTTGCAAAACTCTCAAATACAATAGAAACTCGCATCAGAAGCCTTACAGAAAGATACTCAAACGAGAAATGAAAAGATACAGAATTGGAATAGTAAAGATACGCAAACGATGTAAAGATACACAATTGGAATAGTAAAGATACGCAAACGATGTAAAGATACTCAGTTTGAAAGAAACACACTCCCACACTTGCAAAACTCTCAAATTCAATAGAAACTCGCATCAGAAAGCCTTACCGAAAGATACTCAAACGAGAAATGAAAAGATAGACAATTGGAATAGTAAAGATACGCAAACGATGTAAAATACACAATTGGAATAGTAAAGATACGAAAACGATGTAAAGATACTCAGTTTGAAAGAAACACACTCCCACACTTGCAAAACTCTCAAATACAATAGAAACTCGCATCAGAAAGCCTTATAGAAATATACTCAAACGAGAAATGAAAAGATACACAATTGGAATAGTAAAGATACGCAAACGATGTAAAGATACTCAGTATGAAAGAAACACACTCCCACACTTGCAAAACTCTCAAATTCAATAGAAACTCGCATCAGAAAGCCTTACAGAAAGATACTCAAACGAGAAATGAAAAAGATACACAATTGGAATAGTAAAGATACGCAATCGATGTAAAGATACTCAGTTTGAAAGAAACACACTCCCACACTTGCAAAACTCTCAAATACAATAGAAACTCGCATCAGAAGCCTTACAGAAAGATACTCAAACGAGAAATGAAAAGATACACAGTTGGAATAGTAAAGATACGTAAACAGTGTAAAGATACACAGTTGGAATAGTAAAGATACGCAAACGATGCAAAGATACTCAGTTTGAAAGAAACACACTCCGACACTTGCAAAACTCTGAAATTCAATAGAAACTCGCATCAGAATCCTTACAGAAAGATACTCAAACGAGAAATGAAAATATACAGAATTGGAATAGTAAAGATACGCAAATGATGAAAAGATACACAATTGGAATAGTAAAGATACGCAAACGATGTAAAGATACTCAGTTTGAAAGAAACACACTCCCACACTTGCAAAACTCTGAAATTCAATAGAAACTCGCATCAGAATCCTTACAGAAAGATACTCAAACGAGAAATGAAAAGATACACAATTGGAATAGTAAAGATACGCAAACGATGTAAAGATACTCAATTGGAATAGTAAAGATACGCAAACGATGTAACGATACTCAGTTTGAAAGAAACACACTCCCACACTTGCAAAACTCTCAAATTCAATAGAAACTCGCATCAGAAAGCCTTACAGAAGGATACTCAAACGAGAAATGAAAAGATACACAATTGGAATAGTAAAGATACGCAATCGATGTAAAGATACTCAGTTTGAAAGAAACACACTCCCACACTTGCAAAACTCTCAAATTCAATAGAAACTCGCATCAGAAAGCCTTACAGAAAGATACTCAAACGAGAAATGAAAAAGATACACAATTGGAATAGTAAAGATACGCAATCGATGTAAAGATACTCAGTTTGAAAGAAACACACTCCCACACTTGCAAAACTCTCAAATACAATAGAAACTCGCATCAGAAGTCTTCAGAAAGATACTCAAACGAGAAATGAAAAGATATAGAATTGGAATAGTAAAGATACGCAAACGATGTAAAGATACACAATTGGAATAGTAAAGATACGTAAACGATGTAAAGATACTCAGTTTGAAAGAAACACACTCCCACACTTGCAAAACTCTCAAATTCAATAGAAACTCGCATCAGAAGCCTGACAGAAAGATACTCAAACGAGAAATGAAAATATACAGAATTGGAATAGTAAAGATACGCAAATGATGAAAAGATACACAATTGGAATAGTAAAGATACGCAAACGATGTAAAGATACTCAGTTTGAAAGAAACACACTCCCACACTTGCAAAACTCTGAAATTCAATAGAAACTCGCATCAGAATCCTTACAGAAAGATACTCAAACGAGAAATGAAAAGATACACAATTAGAATAGTAAAGATACGCAAACGATGTAAAGATACTCAATTGGAATAGTAAAGATACGCAAACGATGTAAAGATACTCAGTTTGAAAGAAACACACTCCCACACTTGCAAAACTCTCAAATTCAATAGAAACTCGCATCAGAAAGCCTTACAGAAAGATACTCAAACGAGAAATGAAAAGATACACAATTGGAATAGTAAAGATACGCAATCGATGTAAAGATACTCAGTTTGAAAGAAACACACTCCCACACTTGCAAAACTCTCAAATACAATAGAAACTCGCATCAGAAGCCTTACAGAAAGATACTCAAACGAGAAATGAAAAGATACAGAGTTGGAATAGTAAAGATACGCAAACAGTGTAAAGATACACAGTTGGAATAGTAAAGATACGCAAACGATGTAAAGATACTCAGTTTTAAAGAAACACACTCCCACACTTGCAAAACTCTCAAATACAATAGAAACTCGCATCAGAAGTCTTACAGAAAGATACTCAAACGAGAAATGAAAAGATATAGAATTGGAATAGTAAAGATACGCAAACGATGTAAAGATACACAATTGGAATAGTAAAGATACGCAAACGATGTAAAGATACTCAGTTTGAAAGAAACACACTCCCACACTTGCAAAACTCTCAAATACAATAGAAACTCGCATCAGAAGTCTTACAGAAAGATACTCAAACGAGAAATGAAAAGATACACAATTGGAATAGTAAAGATACGCAAACGATGTAAAGATACACAATTGGAATAGTAAAGATACGCAAACGATGTAAAGATACTCAGTTTGAAAGAAACACACTCCTACACTTGCAAAACTCTCAAATACAATAGAAACTCGCATCAGAAAGCCTTACAGAAATATACTCAAACGAGAAATGAAAAGCTACACAATTGGAATAGTAAAGATACGCAATCGATGTAAAGATACTCAGTTTGAAAGAAACACACTCCCACACTTGCAAAACTCTCAAATACAATAGAAACTCGCATCAGAAGCATTACAGAAAGATACTCAAACGAGAAATGAAAAGTTACACAATTGGAATAGTAAAGATACGCAAACGATGTAAAGATACTCAGTATGAAAGAAACACACTCCCACACTTGCAAAACTCTCAAATTTAATAGAAACTCGCATCAGAAGCCTTACAGAAAGATACTCAAACGAGAAATGAAAAGATACAGAATTGGAATAGTAAAGATACGCAAACGATGTAAAGATACACAATTGGAATAGTAAAGATACGTAAACGATGTAAAGATACTCAGTTTGAAAGAAACACACTCCCACACTTGCAAAACTCTCAAATTCAATAGAAACTCGCATCAGAAAGCCTTACAGAAGGATACTCAAACGAGAAATGAAAAGATACACAATTGGAATAGTAAAGATACGCAATCGATGTAAAGATACTCAGTTTGAAAGAAACACACTCCCACACTTGCAAAACTCTCAAATTCAATAGAAACTCGCATCAGAAAGCCTTACAGAAAGATACTCAAACGAGAAATGAAAAAGATACACAATTGGAATAGTAAAGATACGCAATCGATGTAAAGATACTCAGTTTGAAAGAAACACACTCCCACACTTGCAAAACTCTCAAATACAATAGAAACTCGCATCAGAAGTCTTCAGAAAGATACTCAAACGAGAAATGAAAAGATATAGAATTGGAATAGTAAAGATACGCAAACGATGTAAAGATACACAATTGGAATAGTAAAGATACGTAAACGATGTAAAGATACTCAGTTTGAAAGAAACACACTCCCACACTTGCAAAACTCTCAAATTCAATAGAAACTCGCATCAGAAGCCTGACAGAAAGATACTCAAACGAGAAATGAAAATATACAGAATTGGAATAGTAAAGATACGCAAATGATGAAAAGATACACAATTGGAATAGTAAAGATACGCAAACGATGTAAAGATACTCAGTTTGAAAGAAACACACTCCCACACTTGCAAAACTCTGAAATTCAATAGAAACTCGCATCAGAATCCTTACAGAAAGATACTCAAACGAGAAATGAAAAGATACACAATTGGAATAGTAAAGATACGCAAACGATGTAAAGATACTCAATTGGAATAGTAAAGATACGCAAACGATGTAAAGATACTCAGTTTGAAAGAAACACACTCCCACACTTGCAAAACTCTCAAATTCAATAGAAACTCGCATCAGAAGCCTTACAGAAAGATACTCAAACGAGAAATGAAAAGATACAGAGTTGGAATAGTAAAGATACGCAAACAGTGTAAAGATACACAGTTGGAATAGTAAAGATACGCAAACGATGTAAAGATACTCAGTTTTAAAGAAACACACTCCCACACTTGCAAAACTCTCAAATACAATAGAAACTCGCATCAGAAGTCTTACAGAAAGATACTCAAACGAGAAATGAAAAGATATAGAATTGGAATAGTAAAGATACGCAAACGATGTAAAGATACACAATTGGAATAGTAAAGATACGCAAACGATGTAAAGATACTCAGTTTGAAAGAAACACACTCCCACACTTGCAAAACTCTCAAATACAATAGAAACTCGCATCAGAAGTCTTACAGAAAGATACTCAAACGAGAAATGAAAAGATACACAATTGGAATAGTAAAGATACGCAAACGATGTAAAGATACACAATTGGAATAGTAAAGATACGCAAACGATGTAAAGATACTCAGTTTGAAAGAAACACACTCCTACACTTGCAAAACTCTCAAATACAATAGAAACTCGCATCAGAAAGCCTTACAGAAATATACTCAAACGAGAAATGAAAAGCTACACAATTGGAATAGTAAAGATACGCAATCGATGTAAAGATACTCAGTTTGAAAGAAACACACTCCCACACTTGCAAAACTCTCAAATACAATAGAAACTCGCATCAGAAGCATTACAGAAAGATACTCAAACGAGAAATGAAAAGTTACACAATTGGAATAGTAAAGATACGCAAACGATGTAAAGATACTCAGTATGAAAGAAACACACTCCCACACTTGCAAAACTCTCAAATTTAATAGAAACTCGCATCAGAAGCCTTACAGAAAGATACTCAAACGAGAAATGAAAAGATACAGAATTGGAATAGTAAAGATACGCAAACGATGTAAAGATACACAATTGCAATAGTAAAGATACGCAAACGATGTAAAGATACTCAGTTTGAAAGAAACACACTCCCACACTTGCAAAACTCTCAAATTCAATAGAAACTCGCATCAGAAGCCTTACAGAAAGATACTCAAACGAGAAATGAAAAGATACAGAATTGGAATAGTAAAGATACGCAAATGATGAAAAGATACACAATTGGAATAGTAAAGATACGCAAACGATGTAAAGATACTCAGTTTGAAAGAAACACACTCCCACACTTGCAAAACTCTGAAATTCAATAGAAACTCGCATCAGAATCCTTACAGAAAGATACTCAAACGAGAAATGAAAAGATACACAATTGGAATAGTAAAGATACGCAAACGATGTAAAGATACTCAATTGGAATAGTAAAGATACGCAAACGATGTAAAGATACTCAGTTTGAAAGAAACACACTCCCACACTTGCAAAACTCTCAAATTCAATAGAAACTCGCATCAGAATCCTTATAGAAAGATACTCAAACGAGAAATGAAAAGATACACAATTGGAATAGTAAAGATACGCAAACGATGTAAAGATACTCAATTGGAATAGTAAAGATACGCAAACGATGTAAAGATACTCAGTTTGAAAGAAACACACTCCCACACTTGCAAAACTCTCAAATACAATAGAAACTCGCATCAGAAAGCCTTACAGAAATATACTCAAACGAGAAATGAAAAGATACACAATTGGAATAGTTAAGATACGCATCGATGTAAAGATACTCAATTTGAAAGAAACACACTCCCACACTTGCAAAACTCTAAAATACAATAGAAACTCGCATCAGAAGCCTTACAGAAAGATACTCAAACGAGAAATGAAAAGATACACAGTTGGAATAGTAAAGATACGCAATCGATGTAAAGATACTCAATTGGAATAGTAAAGATACTCTGTTTGAAAGAAACACAGTCCCACACTTGCAAAACTCTCAAATACAATAGAAACTCGCATCAGAAAGCCTTACAGAAATATACTCAAACGAGAAATGAAAAGATACACAATTGGAAGAGTAAAGATACGCAATCGATGTAAAGATACTCAATTTGAAAGAAACACACTCCCACACTTGCAAAACTCTAAAATACAATAGAAACTCGCATCAGAAGCCTTACAGAAAGATACTCAAACGAGAAATGAAAAGATACACAATTGGAATAGTAAAGATACGCAAACAGTGTAAAGATACACAATTGGAATAGTAAAGATACGCAAACTATGTAAAGATACTCAGTTTGAAAGAAACACACTCCCACACTTGCAAAACTCTCAAATTCAATAGAAACTCGCATCAGAAAGCCTTACAGAAAGATACTTAAACGAGAAATGAAAAGATACACAATTTGAATAGTAAAGATACGCAATCGATGTAAAGATACTCAATTTGAAAGAAACACACTCCCACACTTGCAAAACTCTGAAATACAATAGAAACTCGCATCAGAAGCCTTACAGAAAGATACTCAAACGAGAAATGAAAAGATACACAATTGGAATAGTAAAGATACGCAATCGATGTAAAGATACTCAATTGGAATAGTAAAGATACTCTGTTTGAAAGAAACACAGTCCCACACTTGCAAAACTCTCAAATACAATAGAAACTCGCATCAGAAAGCCTTACAGAAATATACTCAAACGAGAAATGAAAAGATACACAATTGGAATAGTAAAGATACGCAATCGATGTAAAGATACTCAATTTGAAAGAAACACACTCCCACACTTGCAAAACTCTAAAATACAATAGAAACTCGCATCAGAAGCCTTACAGAAAGATACTCAAACGAGAAATGAAAAGATACACAATTGGAATAGTAAAGATACGCAAACAGTGTAAAGATACACAATTGGAATAGTAAAGATACGCAAACGATGTAAAGATACTCAGTTTGAAAGAAACACACTCCCACACTTGCAAAACTCTCAAATTCAATAGAAACTCGCATCAGAAAGCCTTACAGAAAGATACTTAAACGAGAAATGAAAAGATACACAATTTGAATAGTAAAGATACGCAATCGATGTAAAGATACTCAATTTGAAAGAAACACACTCCCACACTTGCAAAACTCTCAAATACAATAGAAACTCGCATCAGAAGCCTTACAGAAAGATACTCAAACGAGAAACGAAAAGATACACAATCGGAATAGTAAAGATACGCAAACGATGTAAAGATACACAATTGGAATAGTAAAGATACGCAAACGATGTAAAGATTCTCAGTTTGAAAGAAACACACTCCCACACTTGCAAAACTCTCAAATTCAATAGAAACTCGCATCAGAAAGCCTTACAGAAAGATACTCAAACGAGAAATAAAAAGATACACAATTTGAATAGTAAAGATACGCAATCGATGTAAAGATACTCAATTTGAATAGTAAAGATACGCAAACGATGTAAAGATACTCAGTTTGAAAGAAACACACTCCCACACTTGCAAAACTCTCAAATTCAATAGAAACTCGCATCAGAAAGCCTTACAGAAAGATACTCAAACGAGAAATGAAAAGATACACAATTGGAATAGTAAAGATATGCAATCGATGTAAAGATTCTCAGTTTGAAAGAAACACACTCCCACACTTGCAAAACTCTCAAATACAATAGAAACTCGCAAAAGAAAGCCTTACAGAAAGATACTCAAACGAGAAATGAAAAGATACACAATTGGAATAGTAAAGATACGCAATCGATGTAAAAATACTCAATTGGAATAGTAAAGATACGCAAACGATGTAAAGATACTCAGTTTGAAAGAAACACACTCCCACACTTGCAAAACTCTCAAATACAATAGAAACTCGCATCAGAAGCCTTACAGAAAGATACTCAAACGAGAAATGAAAAGATACACAATTGGAATAGTAAAGATACGCAAACGATGTAAAGATACACAATTGGAATAGTAAAGATACGCAAACGATGTAAAGAAACACAATTGGAATAGTAAAGATACGCAAACGATGTAAAGATACTCAGTTTGAAAGAAACACACTCCCACACTTGCAAAACTCTCAAATTCAATAGAAACTCGCATCAGAAAGCCTTACAGAAATATACTCAAACGAGAAATGAAAAGATACACAATTGGAATAGTTAAGATACGCATCGATGTAAAGATACTCAATTTGAAAGAAACACACTCCCACACTTGCAAAACTCTCAAATACAATAGAAACTCGCATCAGAAGCCTTACAGAAAGATACTCAAACGAGAAATGAAAAGATACACAGTTGGAATAGTAAAGATACGCAATCGATGTAAAGATACTCAATTGGAATAGTAAAGATACTCTGTTTGAAAGAAACACAGTCCCACACTTGCAAAACTCTCAAATACAATAGAAACTCGCATCAGAAAGCCTTACAGAAATATACTCAAACGAGAAATGAAAAGATACACAATTGGAATAGTAAAGATACGCAATCGATGTAAAGATACTCAATTTGAAAGAAACACACTCCCACACTTGCAAAACTCTAAAATACAATAGAAACTCGCATCAGAAGCCTTACAGAAAGATACTCAAACGAGAAATGAAAAGATACATAATTGGAATAGTAAAGATACGCAAACAGTGTAAAGATACACAATTGGAATAGTAAAGATACGCAAACGATGTAAAGATACTCAGTTTGAAAGAAACACACTCCCACACTTGCAAAACTCTCAAATTCAATAGAAACTCGCATCAGAAAGCCTTACAGAAAGATACTTAAACGAGAAATGAAAAGATACACAATTTGAATAGTAAAGATACGCAATCGATGTAAAGATACTCAATTTGAAAGAAACACACTCCCACACTTGCAAAACTCTGAAATACAATAGAAACTCGCATCAGAAGCCTTACAGAAAGATACTCAAACGAGAAATGAAAAGATACACAATTGGAATAGTAAAGATACGCAATCGATGTAAAGATACTCAATTGGAATAGTAAAGATACTCTGTTTGAAAGAAACACAGTCCCACACTTGCAAAACTCTCAAATACAATAGAAACTCGCATCAGAAAGCCTTACAGAAATATACTCAAACGAGAAATG
This sequence comes from Argentina anserina, assembly GCF_933775445.1. Lineage (NCBI taxonomy): Eukaryota > Viridiplantae > Streptophyta > Magnoliopsida > Rosales > Rosaceae > Argentina > Argentina anserina. The sequence continues at coordinate 360,109 of NW_026089441.1, forward strand.
AAAAGATACACAATTGGAATAGTAAAGATACGCAATCGATGTAAAGATACTCAATTTGAAAGAAACACACTCCCACACTTGCAAAACTCTAAAATACAATAGAAACTCGCATCAGAAGCCTTACAGAAAGATACTCAAACGAGAAATGAAAAGATACACAATTGGAATAGTAAAGATACGCAAACAGTGTAAAGATACACAATTGGAATAGTAAAGATACGCAAACGATGTAAAGATACTCAGTTTGAAAGAAACACACTCCCACACTTGCAAAACTCTCAAATTCAATAGAAACTCGCATCAGAAAGCCTTACAGAAAGATACTTAAACGAGAAATGAAAAGATACACAATTTGAATAGTAAAGATACGCAATCGATGTAAAGATACTCAATTTGAAAGAAACACACTCCCACACTTGCAAAACTCTCAAATACAATAGAAACTCGCATCAGAAGCCTTACAGAAAGATACTCAAACGAGAAACGAAAAGATACACAATCGGAATAGTAAAGATACGCAAACGATGTAAAGATACACAATTGGAATAGTAAAGATACGCAAACGATGTAAAGATTCTCAGTTTGAAAGAAACACACTCCCACACTTGCAAAACTCTCAAATTCAATAGAAACTCGCATCAGAAAGCCTTACAGAAAGATACTCAAACGAGAAATGAAAAGATACACAATTTGAATAGTAAAAATACGCAATCGATGTAAAGATACTCAATTGGAATAGTAAAGATACGCAAACGATGTAAAGATACTCAGTTTGAAAGAAACACACTCCCACACTTGCAAAACTCTCAAATTCAATAGAAACTCGCATCAGAAAGCCTTACAGAAAGATACTCAAACGAGAAATGAAAAGATACACAATTGGAATAGTAAATATATGCAATCGATGTAAAGATTCTCAGTTTGAAAGAAACACACTCCCACACTTGCAAACCTCTCAAATACAATAGAAACTCGCAAAAGAAAGCCTTACAGAAAGATACTCAAACGAGAAATGAAAAGATACACAATTGGAGTAGTAAAGATACGCAATCGATGTAAAGATACTCAATTGGAATAGTAAAGATACGCAAACGATGTAAAGATACTCAGTTTGAAAGAAACACACTCCCACACTTGCAAAACTCTCAAATACAATAGAAACTCGCATCAGAAGCCTTACAGAAAGATACTCAAACGAGAAATGAAAAGATACACAATTGGAATAGTAAAGATACGCAAACGATGTAAAGATACACAATTGGAATAGTAAAGATACGCAAACGATGTAAAGAAACACAATTGGAATAGTAAAGATACGCAAACGATGTAAAGATACTCAGTTTGAAAGAAACACACTCCCACACTTGCAAAACTCTCAAATTCAATAGAAACTCGCATCAGAAAGCCTTACAGAAAGATACTCAAACGAGAAATGAAAAGATACACAATTGGAATAGTAAAGATATGCAATCGATGTAAAGATTCTCAGTTTGAAAGAAACACACTCCCACACTTGCAAAACTCTCAAATACAATAGAAACTCGCATCAGAAGCCTTACAAAAAGATACTCAAACGAGAAATGAAAAGATACAGAATTGGAATAGTAAAGATACGCAAACGATGTAAAGATACACAATTGGAATAGTAAAGATACGCAAGCGATGTAAAGATACTCAGTTTGAAAGAAACACACTCCCACACTTGCAAAACTCTCAAATTCAATAGAAACTCGCATCAGAAAGCCTTACAGAAAGATACTCAAACGAGAAATGAAAAGATACACAATTTGAATAGTAAAGATACGCAATCGATGTAAAGATACTCAATTGGAATAGTAAAGATACGCAAACGATGTAAAGATACTCAGTTTGAAAGAAACACACTCCCACACTTGCAAAACTCTCAAATTCAATAGAAACTCGCATCAGAAAGCCTTACAGAAAGATACTCAAACGAGAAATGAAAAGATACACAATTGGAATAGTAAAGATATGCAATCGATGTAAAGATTCTCAGTTTGAAAGAAACACACTCCCACACTTGCAAACCTCTCAAATACAATAGAAACTCGCAAAAGAAAGCCTTACAGAAAGATACTCAAACGAGAAATGAAAAGATACACAATTGGAATAGTAAAGATACGCAATCGATGTAAAGATACTCAATTGGAATAGTAAAGATACGCAAACGATGTAAAGATACTCAGTTTGAAAGAAACACACTCCCACACTTGCAAAACTCTCAAATACAATAGAAACTCGCATCAGAAGCCTTACAGAAAGATACTCAAACGAGAAATGAAAAGATACACAATTGGAATAGTAAAGATACGCAAACGATGTAAAGATACACAATTGGAATAGTAAAGATACGCAAACGATGTAAAGAAACACAATTGGAATAGTAAAGATACGCAAACGATGTAAAGATACTCAGTTTGAAAGAAACACACTCCCACACTTGCAAAACTCTCAAATTCAATAGAAACTCGCATCAGAAAGCCTTACAGAAAGATACTCAAACGAGAAATGAAAAGATACACAATTGGAATAGTAAAAATATGCAATCGATGTAAAGATTCTCAGTTTGAAAGAAACACACTCCCACACTTGCAAAACTCTCAAACACAATAGAAACTCGCATCAGAAGCCTTACAAAAAGATACTCAAACGAGAAATGAAAAGATACAGAATTGGAATAGTAAAGATACGCAAACGATGTAAAGATACACAATTGGAATAGTAAAGATACGCAAGCGATGTAAAGATACTCAGTTTGAAAGAAACACACTCCCACACTTGCAAAACTCTCAAATACAATAGAAACTCGCATCAGAAGCCTTACAGAAAGATACTCAAACGAGAAATGAAAAGATACAGAATTGGAATAGTAAAGATACGCAAACGATGTAAAGATACACAATTGGAATAGTAAAGATACGCAAGCGATGTAAAGATACTCAGTTTGAAAGAAACACACTCCCACACTTGCAAAACTCTCAAATTCAATAGAAACTCGCATCAGAAAGCCTTACAGAAAGATACTCAAACGAGAAATGAAAAGATACACTATTGGAATAGTAAAGATACGCAAACGATGTAAAGATACTCAGTTTGAAAGAAACACACTCCCACACTTGCAAAACTCTCAAATTCAATAGAAACTCGCATCAGAAAGCCTTACAGAAAGATACTCAAACGAGAAATGAAAAGATACACAATTGGAATAGTAAAGATACGCAATCGATGTAAAGATTCTCAGTTTGAAAGAAACACACTCCCACACTTGCAAAACTCTCAAATACAATAGAAACTCGCATCAGAAGCCTTACAAAAAGATACTCAAATGAGAAATGAAAAGATACAGAATTGGAATAGTAAAGATACGCAATCGATGTAAAGATACACAATTGGAATAGTAAAGATACGCAAACGATGTAAAGATACTCGGTTTGAAAGAAACACACTCCCACACTTGCAAAACTCTAAAATTCAATAGAAACTCGCATCAGAAAGCCTTATAGAAAGATACTCAAACGAGAAATGAAAAGATACACAATTGGAATAGTAAAGATACGCAATCGATGTAAAGATACTCAGTTTGAAAGAAACACACTCCCACACTTGCAAAACTCTCAAATACAATAGAAACTCGCATCAGAAGCCTTACAGAAAGATACTCAAACGAGAAATGAAAAGATACAGAATTGGAATAGTAAAGATACGCAAACGATGTAAAGATACACAATTGGAATAGTAAAGATACGCAAGCGATGTAAAGATACTCAGTTTGAAAGAAACACACTCCCACACTTGCAAAACTCTCAAATTCAATAGAAACTCGCATCAGAAGCCTTACAGAAAGATACTCAAACGAGAAATGAAAAGATACACAATTGGAATAGTAAAGATACGCAAACGATGTAAAGATACACAATTGGAATAGTAAAGATACGCAAACGATGTAAATATACTCAGTATGAAAGAAACACACTCCCACACTTGCAAAACTCTCAAATACAATAGAAACTCGCATCAGAAGCCTTACAGAAAGATACTCAAACGAGAAATGAAAAGATACACAATTGGAATAGTAAAGATACGCAAACGATGTAAAGATACACAATTGGAATAGTAAAGATACGCAAACGATGTAAAGATACTCAGTTTGAAAGAAACACACTCCCACACTTGCAAAACTCTCAAATTCAATAGAAACTCGCATCAGAAAGCCTTACAGAAAGATACTCAAACGAGAAATGAAAAGATAGACAATTGGAATAGTAAAGATACGCAATCGATGTAAAGATACTCAGTTTGAAAGAAACACACTCCCACACTTGCAAAACTCTCAAATACAATAGAAACTCGCATCAGAAGCCTTACAAAAAGATACTCAAACGAGAAATGAAAAGATACAGAATTGGAATAGTAAAGATACGCAAACGCTGTAAAGATACACAATTGGAATAGTAAAGATACGCAAACGATTTAAAGATACTCAGTTTGAAAGAAACACACTCCCACACTTGCAAAACTCTCAAATTCAATAGAAACTCCCATCAGATACTCGTTCTGAAAGATACTCAAACGAGAATTGAAAAGATACACAATTGGAATAGTAAAGATACGCAAACGATGTAAAGATACTCAGTTTGAAAGAAACACACTCCCACACTTGCAAAACTCTCAAATTCAATAGAAACTCGCATCAGAAAGCCTTACAGAAAGATACTCAAACGAGAAATGAAAAGATACACAATTGGAATAGTAAAGATACGCCAACGATGTAAAGATACACAATTGGAATAGTAAAGATACGCAAACGATGTAAAGATACTCAGTTTGAAAGAAACACACTCCCACACTTGCAAAACTCTAAAATTCAATAGAAACTCGCATCAGAAGCCTTATAGAAAGATACACAAACGATGTAAAGATACACAATTGGAATAGTAAAGATACGCAATCGATGTAAAGATACTCAGTTTGAAAGAAACACACTCCCACACTTGCAAAACTCTCAAATACAATAGAAACTCGCATCAGAAGCCTTACATAAAGATACTCAAACGAGAAATGAAAAGATACAGAATTGGAATAGTAAAGATACGCAAACGATGTAAAGATACACAATTGGAATAGTAAAGATACGCAAACGATGTAAAGATACTCAGTTTGAAAGAAACACACTCCCACACTTGCAAAACTCTCAAATACAATAGAAACTCGCATCAGAAGCCTTACAGAAAGATACTCAAACGAGAAATGAAAATATACACAATTGGAATAATAAAGATATGCAAACGATTCAAAGATACACAATTGGAATAATAAAGATACGCAAACGATGTAAAGATACTCAGTTTGAAAGAAACACACTCCCACACTTGCAAAACTCTCAAATACAATATAACTCGCATCGGAAGCCTTACAGAAAGATACTCAAACGAGAAATGAAAAGATACAGAATTGGAATAGTAAAGATACGCAAACGATGTAAAGATACACAATTGGAATAGTAAAGATACGCAAACGATGTAAAGATACTCAGTTTGAAAGAAACACACTCCCACACTTGCAAAACTCTCAAATACAATAGAAACTCGCAAAAGAAAGCCTTACATAAAGATACTCAAACGAGAAATGAAAAGATACACAATTGGAATAGTAAAGATACGCAATCGATGTAAAGATACTCAATTGTAATAGTAAAGATACGCAAACGATGTAAAGATACTCAGTTTGAAAGAAACACACTCCCACACTTGCAAAACTCTCAAATACAATAGAAACTCGCATCAGAAGCCTTACAGAAAGATACTCAAACGAGAAATGAAAAGATACACAATTGGAATAGTAAAGATACGCAAACGATGTAAAGATACTCAGTTTGAAAGAAACACACTCCCACACTTGCAAAACTCTCAAATTCAATAGAAACTCGCATCAGAAAGCCTTACAGAAAGATACTCAAACGAGAAATGAAAAGATACATAATTGGAATAGTAAAGATACGCAATCGATGTAAAGATTCTCAGTTTGAAAGAAACACACTCCCACACTTGCAAAACTCTCAAATACAATAGAAACTCGCATCAGAAGCCTTACAAAAAGATACTCAAACGAGAAATGAAAAGATACAGAATTGGAATAGTAAAGATACGCAAACGATGTAAAGATACACAATTGGAATAGTAAAGATACGCAAGCGATGTAAAGATACTCAGTTTGAAAGAAACACACTCCCACACTTGCAAAACTCTCAAATTCAATAGAAACTCGCATCAGAAAGCCTTACAGAAAGATACTCAAACGAGAAATGAAAAGATACATAATTGGAATAGTAAAGATACGCAATCGATGTAAAGATTCTCAGTTTGAAAGAAACACACTCCCACACTTACAAAACTCTCAAATACAATAGAAACTCGCATCAGAAGCCTTACAAAAAGATACTCAAATGAGAAATGAAAAGATACAGAATTGGAATAGTAAAGATACGCAATCGATGTAAAGATACACAATTGGAATAGTAAAGATACGCAAACGATGTAAAGATACTCGGTTTGAAAGAAACACACTCCCACACTTGCAAAACTCTAAAATTCAATAGAAACTCGCATCAGAAAGCCTTATAGAAAGATACTCAAACGAGAAATGAAAAGATACACAATTGGAATAGTAAAGATACGCAATCGATGTAAAGATACTCAGTTTGAAAGAAACACACTCCCACACTTGCAAAACTCTCAAATTCAATAGAAACTCGCATCAGAAGCCTTACAGAAAGATACTCAAACGAGAAATGAAAAGATACAGAATTGGAATAGTAAAGATACGCAAACGATGTAAAGATACACAATTGGAATAGTAAAGATACGCAAGCGATGTAAAGATACTCAGTTTGAAAGAAACACACTCCCACACTTGCAAAACTCTCAAATTCAATAGAAACTCGCATCAGAAAGCCTTACAGAAAGATACTCAAACGAGAAATGAAAAGATACACAATTGGAATAGTAAAGATACGCAATCGATGTAAAGATACTCAGTTTGAAAGAAACACACTCCCACACTTGCAAAACTCTCAAATTCAATAGAAACTCGCATCAGATACCCGTTCAGAAAGATACTCAAACGAGAATTTAAAAGATACACAATTGGAATAGTAAAGATACGCAAACGCTGTAAAGATACACAATTGGAATAGTAAAGATACGCAAACGATTTAAAGATACTCAGTTTGAAAGAAACACACTCCCACACTTGCAAAACTCTCAAATTCAATAGAAACTCCCATCAGATACTCGTTCAGAAAGATACTCAAACGAGAATTGAAAAGATACACAATTGGAATAGTAAAGATACGCAAAGGATGTAAAGATACTCAGTTTGAAAGAAACACACTCCAACACTTGCAAAACTCTCAAATACAATAGAAACTCGCATCAGAAGTCTTACAGAAAGATACTCAAACGAGAAATGAAAAGATACACAATTGGAATAGTAAAGATACGCAAACGATGTAAAGATACACAATTGGAATAGTAAAGATACGCAAACGATGTAAAGATACTCAGTATGAAAGAAACACACTCCCACACTTGCAAAACTCTCAAATACAATAGAAACTCGCATCAGAAGCCTTACAGAAAGATACTCAAACGAGAAATGAAAAGATACAGAATTGGAATAGTAAAGATACGCAAACGATGTAAAGATACACAATTGGAATAGTAAAGATACGCAAGCGATGTAAAGATACTCAGTTTGAAAGAAACACACTCCCACACTTGCAAAACTCTCAAATTCAATAGAAACTCGCATCAGAAAGCCTTACAGAAAGATACTCAAACGAGAAATGAAAAGATAGACAATTGGAATAGTAAAGATACGCAATCGATGTAAAGATACTCAGTTTGAAAGAAACACACTCCCACACTTGCAAAACTCTCAAATACAATAGAAACTCGCATCAGAAGCCTTACAGAAAGATACTCAAACGAGAAATGAAAATATACACAATTGGAATAATAAAGATACGCAAACGATGTAAAGATACACAAATAGAATAGTAAAGATACGCAAACGATGTAAAGATACTCTGTTTGAAAGAAACACAGTCCCACACTTGCAAAACTCTCAAATTCAATAGAAACTACCATCAGATACTCGTTCAGAAAGATACTCAAACGAGAATTGAAAAGATACACAATTGGAATAGTAAAGATACGCAAACGATGTAAAGATACTCAGTTTGAAAGAAACACACTCCAACACTTGCAAAACTCTCAAATACAATAGAAACTCGCATCAGAAGCCTTACAGAAAGATACTCAAACGAGAAATGAAAAGATACACAATTGGAATAGTAAAGATACGCAAACGATGTAAAGATACACAATTGGAATAGTAAAGATACGCAAACGATGTAAAGATACTCAGTATGAAAGAAACACACTCCCACACTTGCAAAACTCTCAAATACAATAGAAACTCGCATCAGAAGCCTTACAGAAACATACTCAAACGAGAAATGAAAAGATACAGAATTGGAATAGTAAAGATACGCAAACGATGTAAAGATACACAATTGGAATAGTAAAGATACGCAAACGATGTAAAGATACTCAGTTTGAAAGAAACACACTCCCACACTTGCAAAACTCTCAAATTCAATAGAAACTCGCATCAGAAAGCCTTATAGAAAGATACTCAAACGAGAAATGAAAAGATACACAATTTGAATAGTAAAGATACGCAATCGATGTAAAGATACTCAGTTTGTAAGAAACACACTCCCACACTTGCAAAACTCTCAAATACAATAGAAACTCGCATCAGAAGCCTTACAGAAAGATACTCAAACGAGGAATGAAAAGATACAGAATTGGAATAGTAAAGATACGCAAACGATGTAAAGATACACAATTGGAATAGTAAAGATACGCAAGCGATGTAAAGATACTCAGTTTGAAAGAAACACACTCCCACACTTGCAAAACTCTCAAATTCAATAGAAACTCGCATCAGAAAGCCTTACAGAAAGATACTCAAACGAGAAATGAAAAGATACACAATTGGAATAGTAAAGATACGCAAACGATGTAAAGATACTCAGTTTGAAAGAAACACACTCCCACACTTGCAAAACTCTCAAATTCAATAGAAACTCGCATCAGAAAGCCTTACAGAAAGATACTCAAACGAGAAATGAAAAGATACACAATTGGAATAGTAAAGATACGCAATCGATGTAAAGATTCTCCGTTTGAAAGAAACACACTCGCACACTTGCAAAACTCTCAAATACAATAGAAACTCGCATCAGAAGCCTTACAAAAAGATACTCAAATGAGAAATGAAAAGATACAGAATTGGAATAGTAAAGATACGCAATCGATGAAAAGATACACAATTGGAATAGTAAAGATACGCAAACGATGTAAAGATACTCGGTTTGAAAGAAACACACTCCCACACTTGCAAAACTCTAAAATTCAATAGAAACTCGCATCAGAAAGCTTTATAGAAAGATACTCAAACGAGAAATGAAAAGATACACAATTGGAATAGTAAAGATAAGCAATCGATGTAAAGATACTCAGTTTGAAAGAAACACACTCCCACACTTGCAAAACTCTCAAATACAATAGAAACTCGCATCAGAAGGCTTACAGAAAGATACTCAAACGAGAAATGAAAAGATACAGAATTGGAATAGTAAAGATAAGCAAACGATGTAAAGATACACAATTGGAATAGTAAAGATACGCAAGCGATGTAAAGATACTCAGTTTGAAAGAAACACACTCCCACACTTGCAAAACTCTCAAATTCAATAGAAACTCGCATCAGAAAGCCTTACAGAAAGATACTCAAACGAGAAATGAAAAGATACACAATTGGAATAGTAAAGATACGCAATCGATGTAAAGATACTCAGTTTGAAAGAAACACACTCCCACACTTGCAAAACTCTCAAATTCAATAGAAACTCCCATCAGATACTCGTTCAGAAAGCTACTCAAACGAGAATTGAAAAGATACACAATTGGAATAGTAAAGATACGCAAAGGATGTAAAGATACTCAGTTTGAAAGAAACACACTCCAACACTTGCAAAACTCTCAAATACAATAGAAACTCGCATCAGAAGCCTTACAGAAAGATACTCAAACGAGAAATGAAAAGATACAGAATTGGAATAGTAAAGATACGCAAACGATGTAAAGATACACAATTGGAATAGTAAAGATACGCAAGCGATGTAAAGATACTCAGTTTGAAAGAAACACAGTCCCACACTTGCAAAACTCTCAAATTCAATAGAAACTCGCATCAGAAAGCCTTACAGAAAGATACTCAAACGAGAAATGAAAAGATACACAATTGGAATAGTAAGGATACGCAATCGATGTAAAGATACTCAGTTTGAAAGAAACACACTCCCACACTTGCAAAACTCTCAAATACAATAGAAACTCGCATCAGAAGCCTTACAGAAAGATACTCAAACGAGAAATGAAAAGATACAGAATTGGAATAGTAAAGATACGCAAACAATGTAAAGATACACAATTGGAATAGTAAAGATACGCAAGCGATGTAAAGATACTCAGTTTGAAAGAAACACACTCCCACACTTGCAAAACTCTCAAATTCAATAGAAACTCGCATCAGATACCCGTTCAGAAAGATACTCAAACGAGAATTGAAAAGATACACAATTGGAATAGTAAAGATACGCAAACGCTGTAAAGATACACAATTGGAATAGTAAAGATACGCAAACGATTTAAAGATACTCAGTTTGAAAGAAACACACTCCCACACTTGCAAAACTCTCAAATTCAATAGAAACTCCCATCAGATACTCGTTCAGAAAGATACTCAAACGAGAATTGAAAAGATACACAATTGGAATAGTAAAGATACGCAAACGATGTAAAGATACTCAGTTTGAAAGAAACACACTCCAACACTTGCAAAACTCTCAAATACAATAGAAACTCGCATCAGAAGCCTTACAGAAAGATACTCAAACGAGAAATGAAAAGATACACAATTGGAATAGTAAAGATACGCAAACGATGTAAAGATACTCAGTTTGAAAGAAACACACTCCCACACTTGCAAAACTCTCAAATTCAATAGAAACTCGCATCAGATACCCGTTCAGAAAGATACTCAAACGAGAATTGAAAAGATACACAATTGGAATAGTAAAGATACGCAAACGCTGTAAAGATACACAATTGGAATAGTAAAGATACGCAAACGATTTAAAGATACTCAGTTTGAAAGAAACACACTCCCACACTTGCAAAACTCTCAAATTCAATAGAAACTCCCATCAGATACTCGTTCAGAAAGATACTCAAACGAGAATTGAAAAGATACACAATTGGAATAGTAAAGATACGCAAACGATGTAAAGATACTCAGTTTGAAAGAAACACACTCCAACACTTGCAAAACTCTCAAATACAATAGAAACTCGCATCAGAAGCCTTACAGAAAGATACTCAAACGAGAAATGAAAAGATACACAATTGGAATAGTAAAGATACGCAAACGATGTAAAGATACACAATTGGAATAGTAAAGATACGCAAACGATGTAAATATACTCAGTATGAAAGAAACACACTCCCACACTTGCAAAACTCTCAAATACAATAGAAACTCGCATCAGAAGCCTTACAGAAAGATACTCAAACGAGAAATGAAAAGATACAGAATTGGAATAGTAAAGATAAGCAAACGATGTAAAGATACACAATTGGAATAGTAAAGATACGCAAACGATGTAAAGATACTCAGTTTGAAAGAAACACACTCCCACACTTGCAAAACTCTCAAATTCAATAGAAACTCGCATCAGAAAGCCTTACAGAAAGATACTCAAACGAGAAATGAAAAGATACACAATTGGAATAGTAAAGATACGCAATCGATGTAAAGATTCTCCGTTTGAAAGAAACACACTCGCACACTTGCAAAACTCTCAAATACAATAGAAACTCGCATCAGAAGCCTTACAAAAAGATACTCAAATGAGAAATGAAAAGATACAGAATTGGAATAGTAAAGATACGCAATCGATGAAAAGATACACAATTGGAATAGTAAAGATACGCAAACGATGTAAAGATACTCGGTTTGAAAGAAACACACTCCCACACTTGCAAAACTCTAAAATTCAATAGAAACTCGCATCAGAAAGCTTTATAGAAAGATACTCAAACGAGAAATGAAAAGATACACAATTGGAATAGTAAAGATAAGCAATCGATGTAAAGATACTCAGTTTGAAAGAAACACACTCCCACACTTGCAAAACTCTCAAATACAATAGAAACTCGCATCAGAAGGCTTACAGAAAGATACTCAAACGAGAAATGAAAAGATACAGAATTGGAATAGTAAAGATAAGCAAACGATGTAAAGATACACAATTGGAATAGTAAAGATACGCAAGCGATGTAAAGATACTCAGTTTGAAAGAAACACACTCCCACACTTGCAAAACTCTCAAATTCAATAGAAACTCGCATCAGAAAGCCTTACAGAAAGATACTCAAACGAGAAATGAAAAGATACACAATTGGAATAGTAAAGATACGCAATCGATGTAAAGATACTCAGTTTGAAAGAAACACACTCCCACACTTGCAAAACTCTCAAATTCAATAGAAACTCCCATCAGATACTCGTTCAGAAAGCTACTCAAACGAGAATTGAAAAGATACACAATTGGAATAGTAAAGATACGCAAAGGATGTAAAGATACTCAGTTTGAAAGAAACACACTCCAACACTTGCAAAACTCTCAAATACAATAGAAACTCGCATCAGAAGCCTTACAGAAAGATACTCAAACGAGAAATGAAAAGATACAGAATTGGAATAGTAAAGATACGCAAACGATGTAAAGATACACAATTGGAATAGTAAAGATACGCAAGCGATGTAAAGATACTCAGTTTGAAAGAAACACAGTCCCACACTTGCAAAACTCTCAAATTCAATAGAAACTCGCATCAGAAAGCCTTACAGAAAGATACTCAAACGAGAAATGAAAAGATACACAATTGGAATAGTAAAGATACGCAATCGATGTAAAGATTCTCAGTTTGAAAGAAACACACTCCCACACTTGCAAAACTCTCAAATACAATAGAAACTCGCATCAGAAGCCTTACAAAAAGATACTCAAACGAGAAATGAAAAGATACAGAATTGGAATAGTAAAGATAAGCAAACGATGTAAAGATACACAATTGGAATAGTAAAGATACGCAAACGATGTAAAGATACTCAGTTTGAAAGAAACACACTCCCACACTTGCAAAACTCTCAAATTCAATAGAAACTCGCATCAGAAAGCCTTACAGAAAGATACTCAAACGAGAAATGAAAAGATACACAATTGGAATAGTAAAGATACGCAATCGATGTAAAGATTCTCCGTTTGAAAGAAACACACTCGCACACTTGCAAAACTCTCAAATACAATAGAAACTCGCATCAGAAGCCTTACAAAAAGATACTCAAATGAGAAATGAAAAGATACAGAATTGGAATAGTAAAGATACGCAATCGATGAAAAGATACACAATTGGAATAGTAAAGATACGCAAACGATGTAAAGATACTCGGTTTGAAAGAAACACACTCCCACACTTGCAAAACTCTAAAATTCAATAGAAACTCGCATCAGAAAGCTTTATAGAAAGATACTCAAACGAGAAATGAAAAGATACACAATTGGAATAGTAAAGATAAGCAATCGATGTAAAGATACTCAGTTTGAAAGAAACACACTCCCACACTTGCAAAACTCTCAAATACAATAGAAACTCGCATCAGAAGGCTTACAGAAAGATACTCAAACGAGAAATGAAAAGATACAGAATTGGAATAGTAAAGATAAGCAAACGATGTAAAGATACACAATTGGAATAGTAAAGATACGCAAGCGATGTAAAGATACTCAGTTTGAAAGAAACACACTCCCACACTTGCAAAACTCTCAAATTCAATAGAAACTCGCATCAGAAAGCCTTACAGAAAGATACTCAAACGAGAAATGAAAAGATACACAATTGGAATAGTAAAGATACGCAATCGATGTAAAGATACTCAGTTTGAAAGAAACACACTCCCACACTTGCAAAACTCTCAAATTCAATAGAAACTCCCATCAGATACTCGTTCAGAAAGCTACTCAAACGAGAATTGAAAAGATACACAATTGGAATAGTAAAGATACGCAAAGGATGTAAAGATACTCAGTTTGAAAGAAACACACTCCAACACTTGCAAAACTCTCAAATACAATAGAAACTCGCATCAGAAGCCTTACAGAAAGATACTCAAACGAGAAATGAAAAGATACAGAATTGGAATAGTAAAGATACGCAAACGATGTAAAGATACACAATTGGAATAGTAAAGATACGCAAGCGATGTAAAGATACTCAGTTTGAAAGAAACACAGTCCCACACTTGCAAAACTCTCAAATTCAATAGAAACTCGCATCAGAAAGCCTTACAGAAAGATACTCAAACGAGAAATGAAAAGATACACAATTGGAATAGTAAAGATACGCAATCGATGTAAAGATTCTCAGTTTGAAAGAAACACACTCCCACACTTGCAAAACTCTCAAATACAATAGAAACTCGCATCAGAAGCCTTACAAAAAGATACTCAAACGAGAAATGAAAAGATACAGAATTGGAATAGTAAAGATACGCAATCGATGTAAAGATACACAATTGGAATAGTAAAGATACGCAAACGATGTAAAGATACTCGGTTTGAAAGAAACACACTCCCACACTTGCAAAACTCTAAAATTCAATAGAAACTCGCATCAGAAAGCCTTATAGAAAGATACTCAAACGAGAAATGAAAAGATACACAATTGGAATAGTAAGGATACGCAATCGATGTAAAGATACTCAGTTTGAAAGAAACACACTCCCACACTTGCAAAACTCTCAAATACAATAGAAACTCGCATCAGAAGCCTTACAGAAAGATACTCAAACGAGAAATGAAAAGATACAGAATTGGAATAGTAAAGATACGCAAACAATGTAAAGATACACAATTGGAATAGTAAAGATACGCAAGCGATGTAAAGATACTCAGTTTGAAAGAAACACACTCCCACACTTGCAAAACTCTCAAATTCAATAGAAACTCGCATCAGATACCCGTTCAGAAAGATACTCAAACGAGAATTGAAAAGATACACAATTGGAATAGTAAAGATACGCAAACGCTGTAAAGATACACAATTGGAATAGTAAAGATACGCAAACGATTTAAAGATACTCAGTTTGAAAGAAACACACTCCCACACTTGCAAAACTCTCAAATTCAATAGAAACTCCCATCAGATACTCGTTCAGAAAGATACTCAAACGAGAATTGAAAAGATACACAATTGGAATAGTAAAGATACGCAAACGATGTAAAGATACTCAGTTTGAAAGAAACACACTCCAACACTTGCAAAACTCTCAAATACAATAGAAACTCGCATCAGAAGCCTTACAGAAAGATACTCAAACGAGAAATGAAAAGATACACAATTGGAATAGTAAAGATACGCAAACGATGTAAAGATACTCAGTTTGAAAGAAACACACTCCCACAGTTGCAAAACTCTCAAATTCAATAGAAACTCGCATCAGATACCCGTTCAGAAAGATACTCAAACGAGAATTGAAAAGATACACAATTGGAATAGTAAAGATACGCAAACGCTGTAAAGATACACAATTGGAATAGTAAAGATACGCAAACGATTTAAAGATACTCAGTTTGAAAGAAACACACTCCCACACTTGCAAAACTCTCAAATTCAATAGAAACTCCCATCAGATACTCGTTCAGAAAGATACTCAAACGAGAATTGAAAAGATACACAATTGGAATAGTAAAGATACGCAAACGATGTAAAGATACTCAGTTTGAAAGAAACACACTCCAACACTTGCAAAACTCTCAAATACAATAGAAACTCGCATCAGAAGCCTTACAGAAAGATACTCAAACGAGAAATGAAAAGATACACAATTGGAATAGTAAAGATACGCAAACGATGTAAAGATACACAATTGGAATAGTAAAGATACGCAAACGATGTAAATATACTCAGTATGAAAGAAACACACTCCCACACTTGCAAAACTCTCAAATACAATAGAAACTCGCATCAGAAGCCTTACAGAAAGATACTCAAACGAGAAATGAAAAGATACAGAATTGGAATAGTAAAGATAAGCAAACGATGTAAAGATACACAATTGGAATAGTAAAGATACGCAAACGATGTAAAGATACTCAGTTTGAAAGAAACACACTCCCACACTTGCAAAACTCTCAAATTCAATAGAAACTCGCATCAGAAAGCCTTACAGAAAGATACTCAAACGAGAAATGAAAAGATACACAATTGGAATAGTAAAGATACGCAATCGATGTAAAGATTCTCCGTTTGAAAGAAACACACTCGCACACTTGCAAAACTCTCAAATACAATAGAAACTCGCATCAGAAGCCTTACAGAAAGATACTCAAACGAGAAATGAAAAGATACAGAATTGGAATAGTAAAGATACGCAATCGATGAAAAGATACACAATTGGAATAGTAAAGATACGCAAACGATGTAAAGATACTCGGTTTGAAAGAAACACACTCCCACACTTGCAAAACTCTAAAATTCAATAGAAACTCGCATCAGAAAGCTTTATAGAAAGATACTCAAACGAGAAATGAAAAGATACACAATTGGAATAGTAAAGATAAGCAATCGATGTAAAGATACTCAGTTTGAAAGAAACACACTCCCACACTTGCAAAACTCTCAAATACAATAGAAACTCGCATCAGAAGGCTTACAGAAAGATACTCAAACGAGAAATGAAAAGATACAGAATTGGAATAGTAAAGATACGCAAACGATGTAAAGATACACAATTGGAATAGTAAAGATACGCAAGCGATGTAAAGATACTCAGTTTGAAAGAAACACACTCCCACACTTGCAAAACTCTCAAATTCAATAGAAACTCCCATCAGATACTCGTTCAGAAAGCTACTCAAACGAGAATTGAAAAGATACACAATTGGAATAGTAAAGATACGCAAAGGATGTAAAGATACTCAGTTTGAAAGAAACACACTCCAACACTTGCAAAACTCTCAAATACAATAGAAACTCGCATCAGAAGTCTTACCGAAAGATACTCAAACGAGAAATGAAAAGATACACAATTGGAATAGTAAAGATACGCAAACGATGTAAAGATACACAATTGGAATAGTAAAGATACGCAAACGATGTAAAGATACTCAGTATGAAAGAAACACACTCCCACACTTGCAAAACTCTCAAATACAATAGAAACTCGCATCAGAAGCCTTACAGAAACATACTCAAACGAGAAATGAAAAGATACAGAATTGGAATAGTAAAGATACGCAAACGATGTAAAGATACACAATTGGAATAGTAAAGATACGCAAACGATGTAAAGATACTCAGTTTGAAAGAAACACACTCCCACACTTGCAAAACTCTCAAATTCAATAGAAACTCGCATCAGAAAGCCTTACAGAAAGATACTCAAACGAGAAATGAAAAGATAGACAATTGGAATAGTAAAGATACGCAATCGTTGTAAAGATACTCAGTTTGAAAGAAACACACTCCCACACTTGCAAAACTCTCAAATACAATAGAAACTCGCATCAGAAGCCTTACATAAAGATACTCAAACGAGAAATGAAAATATACACAATTGGAATAATAAAGATACGCAAACGATGTAAAGATACACAAATAGAATAGTAAAGATACGCAAACGATGTAAAGATACTCTGTTTGAAAGAAACACAGTCCCACACCTGCAAAACTCTCAAATTCAATAGAAACTCCCATCAGATACTCGTTCAGAAAGATACTTAAACGAGAATTGAAAAGATACACAATTGGAATAGTAAAGATACGCAAACGATGTAAAGATACTCAGTTTGAAAGAAACACACTCCAACACTTGCAAAACTCTCAAATACAATAGAAACTCGCATCAGAAGCCTTACAGAAAGATACTCAAACGAGAAATGAAAAGATACAGAATTGGAATAGTAAAGATACGCAAACGATGTAAAGATACACAATTGGAATAGTAAAGATACGCAAACGATGTAAAGATACTCAGTTTGAAAGAAACACACTCCCACACTTGCAAAACTCTCAAATTCAATAGAAACTCGCATCTGAAAGCCTTATAGAAAGATACTCAAACGAGAAATGAAAAGATACACAATTGGAATAGTAAAGATACGCAATCGATGTAAAGATACTCAGTTTGAAAGAAACACACTCCCACACTTGCAAAACTCTCAAATACAATAGAAACTCGCATCAGAAGCCTTACAGAAAGATACTCAAACGAGAAATGAAAAGATACAGAATTGGAATAGTAAAGATACGCAAACGATGTAAAGATACTCAGTTTGAAAGAAACACACTCCCACACTTGCAAAACTCTCAAATTCAATAGAAACTCGCATCAGAAAGCCTTACAGAAAGATACTCAAACGAGAAATGAAAAGATAGACAATTGGAATAGTAAAGATACGCAATCGATGTAAAGATACTCAGTTTGAAAGAAACACACTCCCACACTTGCAAAACTCTCAAATACAATAGAAACTCGCATCAGAAGCCTTACAGAAAGATACTCAAACGAGAAATGAAAATATACACAATTGGAATAATAAAGATACGCAAACGATGTAAAGATACACAAATAGAATAGTAAAGATACGCAAACGATGTAAAGATACTCTGTTTGAAAGAAGCACAGTCCCACACTTGCAAAACTCTCAAATTCAATAGAAACTTGCATCAGAAAGCCTTACAGAAAGATACTCAAACGAGAAATGAAAAGATACACAATTGGAATAGTAAAGATACGCAATCGATGTAAAGATACTCAGTTTGAAAGAAACACACTCCCACACTTGCAAAACTCTCAAATACAATAGAAACTCGCATCAGAAGCCTTACAGAAAGATACTCAAACGAGAAATGAAAAGATACAGAATTGGAATAGTAAAGATACGCAAACGATGTAAAGATACACAAATAGAATAGTAAAGATACGCAAACGATGTAAAGATACTCTGTTTGAAAGAAACACAGTCCCACACTTGCAAAACTCTCAAATTCAATAGAAACTCGCATCAGAAAGCCTTACAGAAAGATACTCAAACGAGAAATGAAAAGATACACAATTGGAATAGTAAAGATATGCAATCGATGTAAAGATACTCAGTTTGAAAGAAACACACTCCGACACTTGCAAAACTCTGAAATACAATAGAAACTCGCATCAGAAGCTTTACAGAAAGATACTCAAACGAGAAATGAAAAGATACACAATTGGAATAGTAAAGATACGCAATCGATGTAAAGATACTCAATTGGAATAGTAAAGATACACAAACGATGTAAAGATACTCTGTTTGAAAGAAACACAGTCCCACACTTGCAAGACTCTCAAATTCAATAGAAACTCGCATCAGAAAGCCTTACAGAAAGATACTCAAACGAGAAATGAAAAGATACACAATTGGAATAGTAAAGATACGCAATCGATGTAAAGATACTTAATTTGAAAGAAACACACTCGCACATTTGCAAAACTCTCAAATACAATAGAAACTCGCATCAGAAGCCTTACAGAAAGATACTCAAACGAGAAATGAAAAGATACACAATTGGAATAGTAAAGATACGCAAACAGTGTAAAGATACACAATTGGAATAGTAAAGATACGCAAACGATGTAAAGATACTCAGTTTGAAAGAAACACACTCCCACACTTGCAAAACTCTCAAATTCAATAGAAACTCGCATCATAAAGCCTTACAGAAAGATACTCAAACGAGAAATGAAAAGATACACAATTGGAACAGTAAAGATACGCAAACGATGTAAAGATACACAATTGGAATAGTAAAGATACGCAAACGATGTAAAGATACTCAGTTTAAAAGAAACACACTCCCACACTTGCAAAACTCTCAAATTCAATAGAAACTCGCATCAGAAAGCCTTACAGAAAGATACTCAAACGAGAAATGAAAAGATACACAATTGGAATAGTAAAGATACGCAATCGATGTAAAGATACTCAGTTTGAAAGAAACACACTCCCACACTTGCAAAACTCTCTAATACAATAGAAACTCGCATCAGAAGCCTTACAGAAAGATACTCAAACGAGAAATGAAAAGATACAGAATTGGAATAGTAAAGATACGCAAACGATGTAATGATACACAATTGGAATAGTAACGATACGCAAACGATGTAAAGATACTCAGTTTGAAAGAAACACACTCCCACACTTGCAAAACTCTCTAATTCAATAGAAACTCGCATCAGAAAGCCTTACAGAAAGATACTCAAACGAGAAATGAAAAGATACAGAATTGGAATAGTAAAGATACGCAATCGATGTAAACATAGTCAGTTTGAAAGAAACACACTCCCACACTTGCAAAACTCTCAAATACAATAGAAACTCGCATCAGAAGCCCTACAGAAAGATACTCAAACGAGAAATGAAAAGATACAGAATTGGAATAGTAAAGATACGCAAACGATGTAAAGATACACAATTGGAATAGTAAAGATACGCAAACGATTTAAAGATACTCAGTTTGAAAGAAACACACTCCCACACTTGCAAAACTCTTAAATTCAATAGAAACTCGCATCAGAAAGCCTTACAGAAAGATACTCAAACGAGAAATGAAAAGATACACAATTGGAATAGTAAAGATACGCAAACGATGTAAAGATACTCAGTTTGAAAGAAACACATTCCCACACTTGCAAAACTCTCAAATACAATAGAAACTCGCATCAGAAGCCTTACAGAAAGATACTCAAACGAGAAATGAAAAGATACAGAATTGGAATAGTAAAGATACGCAAACAATGTAAAGATACACAATTGGAATAGTAAAGATACGCAAACGATGTAAAGATACTCAGTTTGAAAGAAACACACTCCCACACTTGGAAAACTCTAAAATTCAATAGAAACTCGCATCAGAAAGCCTTACAGAAAGATACTCAAACGAGAAATGAAAAGATACACAATTGGAATAGTAAAGATACGCAATCGATGTAAAGATACTCAGTTTGAAAGAAACACACTCCCACACTTGCAAAACTCTAAAATTCAATAGAAACTCGCATCAGAAAGCCTTACAGAAAGATACTCAAACGAGAAATGAAAAGATACACAATTGGAATAGTAAAGATACGCAAACGATGTAAAGATACACAATTGGAATAGTAAAGATACGCAAACGATGTAAAGATACTCAGTTTGAAAGAAACACATTCCCACACTTGCAAAACTCTCAGATTCAATAGAAACTCGCATCAGAAAGGCTTACAGAAAGATACTCAAACGAGAAATGAAAATATACAGAATTGGAATAGTAAAGATACGCAAACGATGTAAAGATACACAATTGGAATAGTAAAGATACGCAAACGATGTAAAGATAGTCAGTTTGAAAGAAACACACTCCTACACTTGCAAAACTCTCAAATTCAATAGAAACTCGCATCAGAAAGCCTTACAGAAATATACTCAAACGAGAAATGAAAAGATACACAATTGGAATAGTAAAGATACGCAATCGATGTAAACATAGTCAGTTTGAAAGAAACACACTCCCACACTTGCAAAATGATAAGCGCACCTTGTGCGACGTTTTTAACATATTTTTACCTCTATTTGTACTTTGCTTAGCTCTTATTATTGTAGTATAGAGTCATTGAGTCGAGTTAGGAGTCTTTAGTGACGTTCGTTCCCTTTTGGTGCTAAAACGGGTGTAAAATGCAGAAATTGTCGAGAGGACTATAGAGTAGTATTCCTTGTCGAACTAGGAAACCTAGTTTGGTTAGGATTTTTTTTATTATTCGATATTTCTGTAACATATGTGATTTATATTTATTATTTCCTTTCCTTATTTTCAGAATTAAATGTGAGATAATGACTTGGAAATTATGGAAAGAAAGAGGAGAAGAAGGAAACAAAAGGAGAAAAAGGAAAGAAGTAATTTTGTTTCTGAATAAGATGAAAAGGAATAAGTTTGCAGCCTCAAAGGAGGGAAGGTTCATCCGGCCATTAAATGGAAAGAATAAGAAAACAAGGAAACAAAAGAAGAAAAAGGAAGGATAGAGAACAAAGAGATAATTATGAAGAATGCATGTGGTCTAGAAGAATGGAGAATGCATGTGACCAACAAAGATGATCATCATTCAATCGAGAAGGAAAGAAAAGAAAAAAAAGGAAATACATGGATCAGCCCATTCAAAACCTTAGCAGCCCCTCCTCTCCTCCTTCCTCTATAAAAGGCATGGTCTCCCTCACAATTCACGATCTCCATTCTCTCACAAACAAAGCCGAATTGCTGCCCAAGAACATCCAGAAAATTCAAGCCAAAAACCTTCATCCATCATCACCCAGCCGTCCTCATCTTCCTCCTCCACCAATTCGAATTCATCCTTGCTTCATCCTAGAAGGTTTCTAATGTGTGATTCATCCATGACTTGTAATCTTTCTTTTTATTTTATGCAAATTTTGAATTCATTATATGAATCATTGGATGTTATTTTCGGTTTTATATATGAAGAGCATAAATTCAGACTTCTTTGGTTTATGTTTTGATTGTATGAATTCATGAAATATGTATGTATGCCGTGTGTAATAGCTTAGGGCAGTAGGATTTTCGAAATTAATTTAGGTTTTATTTCAATTAATTCCTTGAATTTGTACATCTAAATCAATGCTTGAGGAAGCCAAGGCCATGGTTCTCCTAAGGTTGCGATTTCATTCACCAAAGTGTTCATCGATTGAATATGCGCTTCGTGTTTCAATTATGGATACTTATATAGGGCTGTGATAGTTCTAGGAATTTGCATGTTTAATCAAGATGAGTGACGCCATGCTTGTGTAACATGTCTCCAATTCGACTTAATGTGCTTATGTGCTACTTTGTTGTTTAACTAGAACGCTTCGTTATGTTGAACTCTCTTTAGCATATGTTTAGGATTGAACGCTTCGTTGATTCTAAATAATTAAGAAGTCTTAACGATTAGATGAACCGCTTCGGACTCTAATTAGAATTAGAATTGAAATTGACTTAAGAAGAATCGAAAATATTTGCTGCCTATATGTTGTTCTATGCATGTCATACATGTTTATTGAGTAGAATTCGTGTTATGGTTATGTGATGAGTGGTTGATCAATTGTATATAAGTAATTTAGGATTTATTTTACGTTGTAGTTTTAGAATCCAAATCAAATCCCCCAATAACATGATAAGTGTTGAGGCCCTTTTGATTCCCCGGACTGAACGATCCCTGCTTATTCTATACTAACGATGATGTTTTTCAGGGTATTTTATAGACGTTCTAACAAAACGCTCTATCACAAAACTCTCTAATACAATAGAAACTCGCATCAGAAGCCCTACAGAAAGATACTCAAACGAGAAATGAAAAGATACAGAATTGGAATAGTAAAGATACGCAAACGATGTAAAGATACACAATTGGAATAGTAAAGATACGCAAACGATGTAAAGATACTCAGTTTGAAAGAAACACACTCCCACACTTACAAAACTCTCAAATACAATAGAACTCGCATCAGAAGCCTTACATAAAGATACTCAAACGAGAAATGAAAAGATACAGAATTAGAATAGTAAAGATACGCAAACGATGTAAAGATACACAATTGGAATAGTAAAGATACGCAAACGATGTAAAGATACTCAGTTTAAAAGAAACACATTCCCACACTTGCAAAACTCTCAAATACAATAGAAACTCGCATCAAAAGCCTTACAGAAAGATACTCAAACGAGAAATGAAAAGATACAGAATTGGAATAGTAAAGATACGCAAACAATGTAAAGATACACAATTGGAATAGTAAAGTGATCGGCTCGATTACTCGAGATCAATATTAACCCTGTAAGCATCGTTAGTAGTATAAAGCAAGAGGGTATCGTTCACAAACCGGGGATCCAACCAGGGTAAAGAATCACAAACATTTAACAACGAATTCATGAGTGTTCATAAGAGTTTGAGGATTTTGGAATATATTTCGGATCAAACATAAAATAAACCTAAACTAATATATACATGTGATCAACAAACCAACACATAATACATTACCAAAACAAATCATACAAAGCTAACGAAAATTAGATTCTAGTCCTCCTTTAACAGTCTTGCAGAGACACTATCATGAATAACTAAGGTTGGATCATGCAATTACGGTCCTAAGCAGTAACCTAAACACATAGACACTTAACACATTCGATTCATTCCAAGCGGTCTTAATCGAAATCTAACATACTTATCCTACGATGCAACTTCAAAGCCATGCATATTGAATTCATTAAGCATGTCACCTACTTAACCCCCAATCATGCAATTTCGAAAATCACATAGAAAAGATAAACATGTTCATAGCATAAGTCATAAATCCAACAACCTAAATATCACGCTACAAGCGTATACATAACACATAGATACTCTCGAAATCACACAAAGACATGTCACGGCATAAACTAAAATCATAGAACTACAAACCTAAAATCGAAACTTTATATAATTTGAAACAAGTAACTATCTTATAGACAAAATTGAAACAAGTTTACAATGACCAAAACACATACACAACCAAGAACAAGAAAAACCAAAAACCGAAATAAACATAGAAAGAATCATGGTTACACTTTATCAATCAAGCGATCTCACAAGGTGTAGCCGTGGCCTTCCAAGGGGATGGAACCTCTTCACAAGCGTGCTTGAAGGCTAAGGATTGGTGGAGAATGGTGGAATCGGTTTTAGGATTTCTTGGATGGGTGAGTATGAAATTTGGTAGAGCTTTGGCTAGTATGTGCACAAGGTTGATGATGTTTTTCTGTGGAAATGAGGTGCTATATATAGAGGAAGAAACCCAAGGGAGGATGGCCACAAAGTCCACAAAGTTGAAACCAAATTGGTTGAGGTTTCCTAGATTCGGCAGATCTGACCTTTGTCCCTTGTTGTGGCCATAACTTTCTCTAGAAAATAGATATTGAGATGATTCCAACTGGTAATTTCAACTAGACTTCCGTGGCTTTTTATCCATATATCATGCACTTTCTCAATCATTCTGAGCTGTCCAGGGGAGCTCGTCAAAGTTGGATGATCTGCAGTGCCAGAATTCTGATTTCTATAAGGATTGCATATCTTTTGCATTAATTGCATATCTTCTTCCTCCTTTAATGCTGATTTCTTTTGCACAAATCTCTTCCTTTGAATTAGGGAGGTAGCAAAAGTCTTAATTGTTGCAGCCATGTTTGATTTTTCTTAGCTCTCCTCATTAAATTTGCTGCATGCCTTCTTTGACTTTCTTGCCTCTTCTCATTTAATTTGCTGCATGCCTTCTTTGACATTCTTTGGTGCAGGGATTTATGGACATTCTGATACATATTTGTGCTCTATATGCAGGAGTAACAAAGTCCCAAGTTTCCCTCATAGCCCTTGGATCAAAAGCAAATCAATGGCTGAGATAATTCCGCCGAGTTCATTGGACCTCCGATCAATGATTCAGTCATATCTCTCTGTAGGAATAAGATATTGATTTGATTCCAAATCCTACAGAAACTAGACTCAAATACCTTTATTTCCATATAAAGTAGGTCTTCTAACTCGATCGGAGCTATCCAGGGGAGCCCGTCGAAGTTGGACTATGAATATTGACAGCATTTTGATTCTTGAATGGATTGGGCTTTTAAGTGTATTTTCTTCTCTTTCCTTGTGGAACTAGGATTGCTTTCCTTCTCCAACATGGATTTGTATTTCCTAATAAGAATAAGTATGTTAGAAACAAAGAAATACGAAAGGATGAATCCTACTCGAACAAGGAATCATATCTCAACAAGGATTATTAACACTTAGCACGATTTCATTATCAATTCACTCATAATTGATATAAGCTCTACCTAGACACTTATTCTTACAAAAGAAACTAAAACATACTAAATAAGAGGTAA
The DNA here is from genome assembly GCF_933775445.1 of Argentina anserina. NCBI lineage: Eukaryota > Viridiplantae > Streptophyta > Magnoliopsida > Rosales > Rosaceae > Argentina > Argentina anserina. The sequence goes on from NW_026089441.1 coordinate 386,295, forward strand.
CAAAGAGTAAGAATAGGGCATAATCACATTAAGAACGTCACACTTTGTGCTCCTATCATAAAGATACGCAAACGATGTAAAGATACTCAGTTTGAAAGAAACACACTCCCACACTTGCAAAACTCTAAAATTCAATAGAAACTCGCATCAGAAAGCCTTACAGAAAGATACTCAAACGAGAAATGAAAAGATACACAATTGGAATAGTAAAGATACGCAATCGATGTAAAGATACTCAGTTTGAAAGAAACACACTCCCACACTTGCAAAACTCTCAAATACAATAGAAACTCGCATCAGAAGCCTTACAGAAAGATACTCAAACGAGAAATGAAAAGATACAGAATTGGAATAGTAAAGATACGCAAACGATGTAATGATACACAATTGGAATAGTAAAGATACGCAAACGATGTAAAGATACTCAGTTTGAAAGAAACACACTCCCACACTTGCAAAACTCTCAAATTCAATAGAAACTCGCATCAGAAAGCCTTACAGAAAGATACTCAAACGAGAAATGAAAAGATACACAATTGGAATAGTAAAGATACGCAATCGATGTAAACATAGTCAGTTTGAAAGAAACACACTCCCACACTTGCAAAACTCTCTAATACAATAGAAACTCGCATCAGAAGCCCTACAGAAAGATACTCAAACGAGAAATGAAAAGATACAGAATTGGAATAGTAAAGATACGCAAACGATGTAAAGATACACAATTGGAATAGTAAAGATACGCAAACGATGTAAAGATACTCAGTTTGAAAGAAACACACTCCCACACTTGCAAAACTCTAAAATTCAATAGAAACTCGCATCAGAAAGCCTTACAGAAAGATACTCAAACGAGAAATGAAAAGATACACAATTGGAATAGTAAAGATACGCAATCGATGTAAAGATACTCAGTTTGAAAGAAACACACTCCCACACTTGCAAAACTCTAAAATTCAATAGAAACTCGCATCAGAAAGCCTTACTGAAAGATACTAAAACGAGAAATGAAAAGATACACAATTGGAATAGTAAAGATACGCAATCGATGTAAAGATACTCAGTTTGAAAGAAACACACTCCCACACTTGCAAAACTCTCAAATACAATAGAAACTCGCATCAGAAGCCTTACAGAAAGATACTCAAACGAGAAATGAAAAGATACAGAATTGGAATAGTAAAGATACGCAAACGATGTAAAGATACACAATTGGAATAGTAAAGATACGCAAACTATGTAAAGATACTCAGTTTGAAAGAAACACACTCCCACACTTGCAAAACTCTCAAATTCAATAGAAACTCGCATCAGAAAGCCTTACAGAAAGATACTCAAACGAGAAATCAAAAGATACAGAATTTAAATAGTAAAGATACGCAAACAATGTAAAGATACACAATTGGAATAGTAAAGATACGCAAACGATGTAAAGATACACAATTGGAATAGTAAAGATACGCAAACGATGTAAAGATACTCAGTTTGAAAGAAACACACTCCCACACTTGCAAAAATCTCAAATTCAATAGAAACTCGCATCAGAAGCCTTACAGAAAGATACTCAAACGAGAAATGAAAAGATACACAATTGGAATAGTAAAGATACGCAATCGATGTAAAGATACTCAGTTTGAAAGAAACACACTCCCACACTTGCAAAACTCTAAAATTCAATAGAAACTCGCATCAGAAAGCCTTACAGAAAGATACTCAAACGAGAAATGAAAAGATACACAATTGGAATAGTAAAGATACGCAATCGATGTAAAGATACTCAGTTTGAAAGAAAGACACTCCCACACTTGCAAAACTCTCAAATACAATAGAAACTCGCATCAGAAGCCTTACAGAAAGATACTCAAACGAGAAATGAAAAGATACAGAATTGGAATAGTAAAGATACGCAAACGATGTAAAGATACACAATTGGAATAGTAAATATACGCAAACGATGTAAAGATACTCGGTTTGAAAGAAACACACTCCCACACTTGCAAAACTCTCAAATTCAATAGAAACTCGCATCAGAAAGCCTTACAGAAAGATACTCAAACGAGAAATCAAAAGATACAGAATTGGAATAGTAAAGATACGCAAACAATGTAAAGATACACAATTGGAATATTAAAGATACGCAAACGATGTAAAGATACTCAGTTTGAAAGAAACACACTCCCACACTTGCAAAACTCTCAAATTCAATAGAAACTCGCATCAGAAAGCCTTACAGAAAGATACTCAAACGAGAAATGAAAAGATACACAATTGGAATAGTAAAGATACGCAATCGATGTAAAGATACTCAGTTTGAAAGAAACACACTCCCACACTTGCAAAACTCTAAAATTCAATAGAAACTCGCATCAGAAAGCCTTACAGAAAGATACTCAAACGAGAAATGAAAAGATACACAATTGGAATAGTAAAGATACGCAATCGATGTAAAGATACTCAGTTTGAAAGAAACACACTCCCACACTTGCAAAACTCTCAAATACAATAGAAACTCGCATCAGAAGCCTTACAGAAAGATACTCAAACGAGAAATGAAAAGATACAGAATTGGAATAGTAAAGATACGCAAACGATGTAATGATACACAATTGGAATAGTAAAGATACGCAAACGATGTAAAGATACTCAGTTTGAAACAAACACACTCCCACACTTGCAAAACTCTCAAATTCAATAGAAACTCGCATCAGAAAGCCTTACAGAAAGATACTCAAACGAGAAATCAAAAGATACAGAATTGGAATAGTAAAGATACGCAAACAATGAAAAGATACAGAATTGGAATAGTAAAGATACGCAAACGATGTAAAAATACACAATTGGAATAGTAAAGATACGCAAACGATGTAAAGATACTCAGTTTGAAAGAAACACACTCCCACACTTGCAAAACTCTCAAATTCAATAGAAACTCGCATCAGAAAGCCTTACAGAAAGATACTCAAACGAGAAATGAAAAGATACACAATTGGAATAGTAAAGATACGCAATCGATGTAAAGATACTCAGTTTGAAAGAAACACACTCCCACACTTGCAAAACTCTCAAATACAATAGAAACTCGCATCATAAGCCTTACAGAAAGATACTCAAACGAGAAATGAAAAGATACATAATTGGAATAGTAAAGATACGCAAACGATGTAAAGATACACAATTGGAATAGTAAAGATACGCAAACGATGTAAAGATACTAAGTTTGAAAGAAACACACTCCCACACTTGCAAAACTCTCAAATACAATAGAAACTCGCATCAGAAGCCTTACAGAAAGATACTCAAACGAGAAATGAAAAGATACATAATTTGAATAGTAAAGATATGGAAACAATGTAAAGATACACAATTGGAATAGTAAAGATACGCAAACGATGTAAAGATACTCAGTTTGAAAGAAACACACTCCCACACTTGGAAAACTCTAAAATTCAATAGAAACTCGCATCAGAAAGCCTTACAGAAAGATACTCAAACGAGAAATCAAAAGATACAGAATTGGAATAGTAAAGATACGCAAACAATGTAAAGATACACAATTGGAATAGTAAAGATACGCAAACGATGTAAAGATACTCAGTTTGAAAGAAACACACTCCCACACTTGCAAAACTCTCAAATTCAATAGAAACTCGCATCAGAAAGCCTTACAGAAAGATACTCAAACGAGAAATGAAAAGATACACAATTGGAATAGTAAAGATACGCAATCGATGTAAAGATACTCAGTTCGAAAGAAACACACTCCCACACTTGCAAAACTCTAAAATTCAATAGAAACTCGCATCAGAAAGCCTTACAGAAAGATACTCAAACGAGAAATGAAAAGATACACAATTGGAATAGTAAAGATACGCAATCGATGTAAAGATACTCAGTTTGAAAGAAACACACTCCCACACTTGCAAAACTCTCAAATACAATAGAAACTCGCATCAGAAACCTTACAGAAAGATACTCAAACAAGAAATGAAAAGATACACAATTGGAATAGTAAAGATACGCAAACGATGTAAAGATACTCAGTTTGAAAGAAACACACTCCCACACTTGCAAAACTCTCAAATTCAATAGAAACTCGCATCAGAAAGCCTTACAGAAAGATACTCAAACGAGAAATCAAAAGATACAGAATTGGAATAGTAAAGATACGCAAACAATGAAAAGATACAGAATTGGAATAGTAAAGATACGCAAACGATGTAAAGATACACAATTGGAATAGTAAACATACGCAAACGATGTAAAGATACTCAGTTTGAAACAAACACATTCCCACACTTGCAAAACTCTCAAATTCAATAGAAACTCGCATCAGAAAGCCTTACAGAAAGATACTCAAACGAGAAATCAAAAGATACAGAATTGGAATAGTAAAGATACGCAAACAATGAAAAGATAAAGAATTGGAATAGTAAAGATACGCAAACGATGTAAAAATACACAATTGGAATAGTAAAGATACGCAAACGATGTAAAGATACTCAGTTTGAAAGAAACACACTCCCACACTTGCAAAACTCTCAAATTCAATAGAAACTCGCATCAGAAAGCCTTACAGAAAGATACTCAAACGAGAAATGAAAAGATACACAATTGGAATAGTAAAGATACGCAATCGATGTAAAGATACTCAGTTTGAAAGAAACACACTCCCACACTTGCAAAACTCTCAAATACAATAGAAACTCGCATCAGAAGCCTTACAGAAAGATACTCAAACGAGAAATGAAAAGATACAGAATTGGAATAGTAAAGATACGCAAACGATGTAAAGATACAAAATTGGAATAGTAAAGATACGCAAACGATGTAAAGATACTCAGTTTGAAAGAAACACACTCCCACACTTGCAAAACTCTCAAATACAATAGAAACTCGCATCAGAAGCCTTACAGAAAGATACTCAAACGAGAAATGAAAAGATACATAATTTGAATAGTAAAGATATGGAAACAATGTAAAGATACACAATTGGAATAGTAAAGATACGCAAACGATGTAAAGCTACTCAGTTTGAAAGAAACACACTCCCACACTTGGAAAACTCTAAAATTCAATAGAAACTCGCATCAGAAAGCCTTACAGAAAGATACTCAAACGAGAAATCAAAAGATACAGAATTGGAATAGTAAAGATACGCAAACAATGTAAAGATACACAATTAGAATAGTAAAGATACGCAAACGATGTAAAGATACTCAGTTTGAAAGAAACACACTCCCACACTTGCAAAACTCTCAAATTCAATAGAAACTCGCATCAGAAAGCCTTACAGAAAGATACTCAAACGAGAAATGAAAAGATACACAATTGGAATAGTAAAGATACGCAATCGATGTAAAGATACTCAGTTCGAAAGAAACACACTCCCACACTTGCAAAACTCTAAAATTCAATAGAAACTCGCATCAGAAAGCCTTACAGAAAGATACTCAAACGAGAAATGAAAAGATACACAATTGGAATAGTAAAGATACGCAATCGATGTAAAGATACTCAGTTTGAAAGAAACACACTCCCACACTTGCAAAACTCTCAAATACAATAGAAACTCGCTTCAGAAACCTTACAGAAAGATACTCAAACAAGAAATGAAAAGATACACAATTGGAATAGTAAAGATACGCAAACGATGTAAAGATACTCAGTTTGAAAGAAACACACTCCCACACTTGCAAAACTCTCAAATTCAATAGAAACTCGCATCAGAAAGCCTTACAGAAAGATACTCAAACGAGAAATCAAAAGATACAGAATTGGAATAGTAAAGATACGCAAACAATGAAAAGATACAGAATTGGAATAGTAAAGATACGCAAACGATGTAAAGATACACAATTGGAATAGTAAAGATACGCAAACGATGTAAAGATACTCAGTTTGAAAGAAACACACTCTCACACTTGCAAAACTCTCAAATTCAATAGAAACTCGCATCAGAAAGCCTTACAGAAAGATACTCAAACGAGAAATGAAAAGATACACAATTGGAATAGTAAAGATACGCAATCGATGTAAAGATACTCAGTTTGAAAGAAACACACTCCCACACTTGCAAAACTCTCAAATACAATAGAAACTCGCATCATAAGCCTTACAGAAAGATACTCAAACGAGAAATGAAAAGATACAGAATTGGAATAGTAAAGATACGCAAACGATGTAAAGATACACAATTGGAATAGTAAAGATACGCAAACGATGTAAAGATACTCAGTTTGAAAGAAACACACTCCCACACTTGCAAAACTCTCAAATACAATAGAAACTCGCATCAGAAGCCTTACAGAAAGATACTCAAACGAGAAATGAAAAGATACATAATTTGAATAGTAAAGATATGGAAACAATGTAAAGATACACAATTGGAATAGTAAAGATACGCAAACGATGTAAAGATACTCAGTTTGAAAGAAACACACTCCCACACTTGGAAAACTCTAAAATTCAATAGAAACTCGCATCAGAAAGCCTTACAGAAAGATACTCAAACGAGAAATCAAAAGATACAGAATTGGAATAGTAAAGATACGCAAACAATGTAAAGATACACAATTGGAATAGTAAAGATACGCAAACGATGTAAAGATACTCAGTTTGAAAGAAACACACTCCCACACTTGCAAAACTCTCAAATTCAATAGAAACTCGCATCAGAAAGCCTTACAGAAAGATACTCAAACGAGAAATGAAAAGATACACAATTGGAATAGTAAAGATACGCAATCGATGTAAAGATACTCAGTTCGAAAGAAACACACTCCCACACTTGCAAAACTCTAAAATTCAATAGAAACTCGCATCAGAAAGCCTTACAGAAAGATACTCAAACGAGAAATGAAAAGATACACAATTGGAATAGTAAAGATACGCAATCGATGTAAAGATACTCAGTTTGAAAGAAACACACTCCCACACTTGCAAAACTCTCAAATACAATAGAAACTCGCATCAGAAACCTTACAGAAAGATACTCAAACAAGAAATGAAAAGATACACAATTGGAATAGTAAAGATACGCAAACGATGTAAAGATACTCAGTTTGAAAGAAACACACTCCCACACTTGCAAAACTCTCAAATTCAATAGAAACTCGCATCAGAAAGCCTTACAGAAAGATACTCAAACGAGAAATCAAAAGATACAGAATTGGAATAGTAAAGATACGCAAACAATGAAAAGATACAGAATTGGAATAGTAAAGATACGCAAACGATGTAAAGATACACAATTGGAATAGTAAAGATACGCAAACGATGTAAAGATACTCAGTTTGAAACAAACACACTCCCACACTTGCAAAACTCTCAAATTCAATAGAAACTCGCATCAGAAAGCCTTACAGAAAGATACTCAAACGAGAAATCAAAAGATACAGAATTGGAATAGTAAAGATACGCAAACAATGAAAAGATACAGAATTGGAATAGTAAAGATACGCAAACGATGTAAAAATACACAATTGGAATAGTAAAGATACGCAAACGATGTAAAGATACTCAGTTTGAAAGAAACACACTCCCACACTTGCAAAACTCTCAAATTCAATAGAAACTCGCATCAGAAAGCCTTACAGAAAGATACTCAAACGAGAAATGAAAAGATACACAATTGGAATAGTAAAGATACGCAATCGATGTAAAGATACTCAGTTTGAAAGAAACACACTCCCACACTTGCAAAACTCTCAAATACAATAGAAACTCGCATCAGAAGCCTTACAGAAAGATACTCAAACGAGAAATGAAAAGATACAGAATTGGAATAGTAAAGATACGCAAACGATGTAAAGATACAAAATTGGAATAGTAAAGATACGCAAACGATGTAAAGATACTCAGTTTGAAAGAAACACACTCCCACACTTGCAAAACTCTCAAATACAATAGAAACTCGCATCAGAAGCCTTACAGAAAGATACTCAAACGAGAAATGAAAAGATACATAATTTGAATAGTAAAGATATGGAAACAATGTAAAGATACACAATTGGAATAGTAAAGATACGCAAACGATGTAAAGCTACTCAGTTTGAAAGAAACACACTCCCACACTTGGAAAACTCTAAAATTCAATAGAAACTCGCATCAGAAAGCCTTACAGAAAGATACTCAAACGAGAAATCAAGAGATACAGAATTGGAATAGTAAAGATACGCAAACAATGTAAAGATACACAATTAGAATAGTAAAGATACGCAAACGATGTAAAGATACTCAGTTTGAAAGAAACACACTCCCACACTTGCAAAACTCTCAAATACAATAGAAACTCGCATCAGAAGCCTTACAGAAAGATACTCAAACGAGAAATGAAAAGATACAGAATTGGAATAGTAAAGATACGCAAACGATGTAAAGATACACAATTGGAATAGTAAAGACACGCAAACGATGTAAAGATACTCAGTTTAAAAGAAACACACTCCCACACTTGCAAAACTCTCAAATTCAATAGAAACTCGCATCAGAAAGCCTTACAGAAAGATACTCAAACGAGAAATGAAAAGATACACAATTGGAATAGTAAAGATACGCAATCGATGTAAAGATACTCAGTTCGAAAGAAACACACTCCCACACTTGCAAAACTCTAAAATTCAATAGAAACTCGCATCAGAAAGCCTTACAGAAAGATACTCAAACGAGAAATGAAAAGATACACAATTGGAATAGTAAAGATACGCAATCGATGTAAAGATACTCAGTTTGAAAGAAACACACTCCCACACTTGCAAAACTCTCAAATACAATAGAAACTCGCTTCAGAAACCTTACAGAAAGATACTCAAACAAGAAATGAAAAGATACACAATTGGAATAGTAAAGATACGCAAACGATGTAAAGATACTCAGTTTGAAAGAAACACACTCCCACACTTGCAAAACTCTCAAATTCAATAGAAACTCGCATCAGAAAGCCTTACAGAAAGATACTCAAACGAGAAATCAAAAGATACAGAATTGGAATAGTAAAGATACGCAAACAATGAAAAGATACAGAATTGGAATAGTAAAGATACGCAAACGATGTAAAGATACACAATTGGAATAGTAAAGATACGCAAACGATGTAAAGATACTCAGTTTGAAAGAAACACACTCCCACACTTGCAAAAATCTCAAATTCAATAGAAACCCGCATCAGAAAGCCTTACAGAAAGATACTCAAACGAGAAATCGAAAGATACAGAATTGAAATAGTAAAGATACGCAAACAATGTAAAGATACACAATTGGAATAGTAAAGATACGCAAACGATGTAAAGATACTCAGTTTGAAAGAAACACACTCCCACACTTGCAAAACTCTCAAATTCAATAGAAACTCGCATCAGAAAGCCTTACAGAAAGATACTCAAACGAGAAATGAAAAGATACACAATTGGAATAGTAAAGATACGCAATCGATGTAAAGATACTCAGTTCGAAAGAAACACACTCCCACACTTGCAAAACTCTAAAATTCAATAGAAACTCGCATCCGAAAGCCTTACAGAAAGATACTCAAACGAGAAATGAAAAGATACACAATTGGAATAGTGAAGATACGCAATCGATGTAAAGATACTCAGTTTGAAAGAAACACACTCCCACACTTGCAAAACTCTCAAATACAATAGAAACTCGCATCAGAAGCCTTACAGAAAGATACTCAAACAAGAAATGAAAAGATACACAATTGGAATAGTAAAGATACGCAAACGATGTAAAGATACTCAGTTTGAAAGAAACACACTCCCACACTTGCAAAACTCTCAAATTCAATAGAAACTCGCATCAGAAAGCCTTACAGAAAGATACTCAAACGAGAAATCAAAAGATACAGAATTGGAATAGTAAAGATACGCAAACAATGTAAAGATACACAATTGGAATAGTAAAGATACGCAAACGATGTAAAGATACTCAGTTTGAAAGAAACACACTCCCACACTTGCAAAACTCTCAAATTCAATAGAAACTCGCATCAGAAAGCCTTACAGAAAGATACTCAAACGAGAAATCAAAAGATACAGAATTGAAATAGTAAAGATACGCAAACAATGTAAAGATACACAATTGGAATAGTAAAGATACGCAAACGATGTAAAGATACTCAGTTTGAAAGAAACACACTCCCACACTTGCAAAACTCTCAAATTCAATAGAAACTCGCATCAGAAAGCCTTACAGAAAGATACTCAAACGAGAAATGAAAAGATACACAATTGGAATAGTAAAGATACGCAATCGATGTAAAGATACTCAGTTTGAAAGAAACACACTCCCACACTTGCAAAACTCTCAAATACAATAGAAACTCGCATCAGAAACCTTACAGAAAGATACTCAAACAAGAAATGAAAAGATACACAATTGGAATAGTAAAGATACGCAAACGATGTAAAGATACTCAGTTTGAAAGAAACACACTCCCACACTTGCAAAACTCTCAAATTCAATAGAAACTCGCATCAGAAAGCCTTACAGAAAGATACTCAAACGAGAAATCAAAAGATACAGAATTGGAATAGTAAAGATACGCAAACAATGAAAAGATACAGAATTGGAATAGTAAAGATACGCAAACGATGTAAAGATACACAATTGGAATAGTAAAGATACGCAAACGATGTAAAGATACTCAGTTTGAAACAAACACACTCCCACACTTGCAAAACTCTCAAATTCAATAGAAACTCGCATCAGAAAGCCTTACAGAAAGATACTCAAACGAGAAATCAAAAGATACAGAATTGGAATAGTAAAGATACGCAAACAATGAAAAGATACAGAATTGGAATAGTAAAGATACGCAAACGATGTAAAAATACACAATTGGAATAGTAAAGATACGCAAACGATGTAAAGATACTCAGTTTGAAAGAAACACACTCCCACACTTGCAAAACTCTCAAATTCAATAGAAACTCGCATCAGAAAGCCTTACAGAAAGATACTCAAACGAGAAATGAAAAGATACACAATTGGAATAGTAAAGATACGCAATCGATGTAAAGATACTCAGTTTGAAAGAAACACACTCCCACACTTGCAAAACTCTCAAATACAATAGAAACTCGCATCAGAAGCCTTACAGAAAGATACTCAAACGAGAAATGAAAAGATACAGAATTGGAATAGTAAAGATACGCAAACGATGTAAAGATACAAAATTGGAATAGTAAAGATACGCAAACGATGTAAAGATACTCAGTTTGAAAGAAACACACTCCCACACTTGCAAAACTCTCAAATACAATAGAAACTCGCATCAGAAGCCTTACAGAAAGATACTCAAACGAGAAATGAAAAGATACATAATTTGAATAGTAAAGATATGGAAACAATGTAAAGATACACAATTGGAATAGTAAAGATACGCAAACGATGTAAAGCTACTCAGTTTGAAAGAAACACACTCCCACACTTGGAAAACTCTAAAATTCAATAGAAACTCGCATCAGAAAGCCTTACAGAAAGATACTCAAACGAGAAATCAAGAGATACAGAATTGGAATAGTAAAGATACGCAAACAATGTAAAGATACACAATTAGAATAGTAAAGATACGCAAACGATGTAAAGATACTCAGTTTGAAAGAAACACACTCCCACACTTGCAAAACTCTCAAATACAATAGAAACTCGCATCAGAAGCCTTACAGAAAGATACTCAAACGAGAAATGAAAAGATACAGAATTGGAATAGTAAAGATACGCAAACGATGTAAAGATACACAATTGGAATAGTAAAGACACGCAAACGATGTAAAGATACTCAGTTTAAAAGAAACACACTCCCACACTTGCAAAACTCTCAAATTCAATAGAAACTCGCATCAGAAAGCCTTACAGAAAGATACTCAAACGAGAAATGAAAAGATACACAATTGGAATAGTAAAGATACGCAATCGATGTAAAGATACTCAGTTCGAAAGAAACACACTCCCACACTTGCAAAACTCTAAAATTCAATAGAAACTCGCATCAGAAAGCCTTACAGAAAGATACTCAAACGAGAAATGAAAAGATACACAATTGGAATAGTAAAGATACGCAATCGATGTAAAGATACTCAGTTTGAAAGAAACACACTCCCACACTTGCAAAACTCTCAAATACAATAGAAACTCGCTTCAGAAACCTTACAGAAAGATACTCAAACAAGAAATGAAAAGATACACAATTGGAATAGTAAAGATACGCAAACGATGTAAAGATACTCAGTTTGAAAGAAACACACTCCCACACTTGCAAAACTCTCAAATTCAATAGAAACTCGCATCAGAAAGCCTTACAGAAAGATACTCAAACGAGAAATCAAAAGATACAGAATTGGAATAGTAAAGATACGCAAACAATGAAAAGATACAGAATTGGAATAGTAAAGATACGCAAACGATGTAAAGATACACAATTGGAATAGTAAAGATACGCAAACGATGTAAAGATACTCAGTTTGAAAGAAACACACTCCCACACTTGCAAAAATCTCAAATTCAATAGAAACCCGCATCAGAAAGCCTTACAGAAAGATACTCAAACGAGAAATCGAAAGATACAGAATTGAAATAGTAAAGATACGCAAACAATGTAAAGATACACAATTGGAATAGTAAAGATACGCAAACGATGTAAAGATACTCAGTTTGAAAGAAACACACTCCCACACTTGCAAAACTCTCAAATTCAATAGAAACTCGCATCAGAAAGCCTTACAGAAAGATACTCAAACGAGAAATGAAAAGATACACAATTGGAATAGTAAAGATACGCAATCGATGTAAAGATACTCAGTTCGAAAGAAACACACTCCCACACTTGCAAAACTCTAAAATTCAATAGAAACTCGCATCAGAAAGCCTTACAGAAAGATACTCAAACGAGAAATGAAAAGATACACAATTGGAATAGTGAAGATACGCAATCGATGTAAAGATACTCAGTTTGAAAGAAACACACTCCCACACTTGCAAAACTCTCAAATACAATAGAAACTCGCATCAGAAGCCTTACAGAAAGATACTCAAACAAGAAATGAAAAGATACACAATTGGAATAGTAAAGATACGCAAACGATGTAAAGATACTCAGTTTGAAAGAAACACACTCCCACACTTGCAAAACTCTCAAATTCAATAGAAACTCGCATCAGAAAGCCTTACAGAAAGATACTCAAACGAGAAATCAAAAGATACAGAATTGGAATAGTAAAGATACGCAAACAATGTAAAGATACACAATTGGAATAGTAAAGATACGCAAACGATGTAAAGATACTCAGTTTGAAAGAAACACACTCCCACACTTGCAAAACTCTCAAATTCAATAGAAACTCGCATCAGAAAGCCTTACAGAAAGATACTCAAACGAGAAATCAAAAGATACAGAATTGAAATAGTAAAGATACGCAAACAATGTAAAGATACACAATTGGAATAGTAAAGATACGCAAACGATGTAAAGATACTCAGTTTGAAAGAAACACACTCCCACACTTGCAAAACTCTCAAATTCAATAGAAACTCGCATCAGAAAGCCTTACAGAAAGATACTCAAACGAGAAATGAAAAGATACACAATTGGAATAGTAAAGATACGCAATCGATGTAAAGATACTCAGTTTGAAAGAAACACACTCCCACACTTGCAAAACTCTAAAATACAAAAGAAACTCGCATCAGAAGCGTTACAGAAAGATACTGAAACGAGAAATGAAAAGATACAGAATTGGAATAGTAAAGATACGCAATCTATGTAAAGATACTCAGTTTGAAAGAAACACACTCCCACACTTGCAAAACTCTAAAATTCAATAGAAACTCGTATCAGAAAGCCTTACAGAAAGATACTCAAACGAGAAATGAAAAGATACACAATTGGAATAGTAAAGATACGCAATCGATGTAAAGATACACAATTGGAATAGTAAAGATACGCAAACGATGTAAAGATACTCAGTTTGAAAGAAACACACTCCCACACTTGCAAAACTCTAAAATTCAATAGAAACTCGCATCAGAAAGCCTTACAGAAAAATACTCAAACGAGAAATCAAAAGATACAGAATTGGAATAGTAAAGATACGCAAACAATGTAATGATACACAATTGGAATAGTAAAGATACGCAAACGATGTAAAGATACTCAGTTTGAAAGAAACACACTCCCACACTTGCAAAACTCTCAAATTCAATAGAAACTCGCATCAGAAAGCCTTACAGAAAGATACTCAAACGAGAAATGAAAAGATACACAATTGGAATAGTAAAGATACGCAATCGATGTAAAGATACTCAGTTTGAAAGAAACACACTCCCACACTTGCAAAACTCTAAAATTCAATAGAAACTCGCATCAGAAAGCCTTACAGAAAAATACTCAAACGAGAAATCAAAAGATACAGAATTGGAATAGTAAAGATACGCAAACAATGTAATGATACACAATTGGAATAGTAAAGATACGCAAACGATGTAAAGATACTCAGTTTGAAAGAAACACACTCCCACACTTGCAAAACTCTCAAATACAATAGAAACTCGCATCAGAAAGCCTTACAGAAAGATACTCAAACGAGAAATGAAAAGATACACAATTGGAATAGTAAAGATACGCAATCGATGTAAAGATACTCAGTTTGAAAGAAACACACTCCCACACTTGCAAAACTCTGAAATACAATAGAAACTCGCATCAGAAGCCTTACAGAAAGATACTCAAACGAGAAATGAAAAGATACACAATTGGAATAGTAAAGATACGCAATCGATGTAAAGATACTCAGTTTGAAAGAAACACACTCCCACACTTGCAAAACTCTCAAATACAATAGAAACTCGCATCAGAAGCCTTACAGAAAGATACTCAAACGAGAAATGAAAAGATACAGAATTGGAATAGTAAAGATACGCAAACGATGTAAAGATACACAATTGGAATAGTAAAGATACGCAAGCGATGTAAAGATACTCAGTTTGAAAGAAACACACTCCCACACTTGCAAAACTCTCAAATACAATAGAAACTCGCATCAGAAGCCTTACAGAAAGATACTCAAACGAGAAATGAAAAGATACACAATTGGAATAGTAAAGATACGCAAACGATGTAAAGATACACAATTGGAATAGTAAAGACACGCAAACGATGTAAAGATACTCAGTTTAAAAGAAACACACTCCCACACTTGCAAAACTCTCAAATTCAATAGAAACTCGCATGAGAAAGCCTTACAGAAAGATACTCAAACGAGAAATGAAAAGATAGACAATTGGAATAGTAAAGATACGCAAACGATGTAAAGATACACAATTGGAATAGTAAAGATACGCAAACGATATAAAGATACTCAGTTTGAAAGAAACACACTCCCACACTTGCAAAACTCTCAAATAAAATAGAAACTCGCATCAGAAGCCTTACAGAAAGATACTCAAACGAGAAATGAAAAGATACACAATTGGAATAGTAAAGATACGCAAACGATGTAAATATACACAATTGGAATAGTAAAGATATGCAAACGATGTAAAGATACTCAGTTTGAAAGAAACACACTCCCACACTTGCAAAACTCTCAAATACAATAGAAACGCGCATCAGAAAGCCTTACAGAAAGATACTGAAACGAGAAATGAAAAGATACACAATTGGAATAGTAAAGATACGCAATCGATGTAAAGATACTCAATTTGAAAGAAACACACTCTCACACTTGCAAAACTCTAAAATACAATAGAAACTCGCATCAGAAGCCTTACAGAAAGATACTGAAACGAGAAATGAAAAGATACATAATTGGAATAGTAAAGATACGCAATCTATGTAAAGATACTCAGTTTGAAAGAAACACACTCCCACACTTGCAAAACTCTCAAATACAATAGAAACTCGCATCAGAAGCCTTACAGAAAGATACTCAAACGAGAAATGAAAAGATACACAATTGGAATAGTAAAGATACGCAATCGATGTAAAGATACTCAGTTTGAAAGAAACACACTCCCACACTTGCAAAACTCTCAAATACAATAGAAACTCGCATCAGAAGCCTTACAGAAAGATACTCAAACGAGAAATGAAAAGATACAGAATTGGAATAGTAAAGATACGCAAACGATGTAAAGATACACAATTGGAATAGTAAAGATACGCAAGCGATGTAAAGATACTCAGTTTGAAAGAAACACACTCCCACACTTGCAAAACTCTCAAATACAATAGAAACTCGCATCAGAAGCCTTACAGAAAGATACTCAAACGAGAAATGAAAAGATACACAATTGGAATAGTAAAGATACGCAAACGATGTAAATATACACAATTGGAATAGTAAAGATATGCAAACGATGTAAAGATACTCAGTTTGAAAGAAACACACTCCCACACTTGCAAAACTCTCAAATACAATAGAAACGCGCATCAGAAAGCCTTACAGAATGATACTCAAACGAGAAATGAAAAGATACAGAATTGGAATAGTAAAGATACGCAATCGATGTAAAGATACTCAGTTTGAAAGAAACACACTCCGACACTTGCAAAACTCTGAAATACAATAGAAACTCGCATCAGAAGCTTTACAGAAAGATACTCAAACGAGAAATGAAAAGATACACAATTGGAATAGTAAAGATACGCAAACGATGTAAAGATACTCAGTTTGAAAGAAACACACTCCCACACTTGCAAAACTCTCAAATACAATAGAAACTCGCATCAGAAAGCCTTACAGAAAGATACTCAAACGAGAAATGAAAAGATACACAATTGGAATAGTAAAGATACGCAATCGATGTAAAGATACTCAGTTTGAAAGAAACACACTCCCACACTTGCAAAACTCTCAAATACAATAGAAACTCGCATCAGAAGCCTTACAGAAAGATACTCAAATGAGAAATGAAAAGATACAGAATTGGAATAGTAAAGATACGCAAACGATGTAAATATACACAATTGGAATAGTAAAGATATGCAAACGATGTAAAGATACTCAGTTTGAAAGAAACACACTCCCACACTTGCAAAACTCTAAAATTCAATAGAAACTCGCATCAGAAAGCCTTACAGAAAGATACTCAAACGAGAAATGAAATGATACACAATTGGAATAGTAAAGATACGCCATCGATGTAAAGATACTCAGTTTGAAAGAAACACACTCCCACACTTGCAAAACTCTCAAATTCAATAGAAACTCGCATCAGAAAGCCTTACTGAAAGATACTAAAACGAGAAATGAAAAGATACACAATTGGAATAGTAAAGATACGCAATCGATGTAAAGATACTCAGTTTGAAAGAAACACACTCCCACACTTGCAAAACTCTCAAATACAATAGAAACTCGAATCAGAAGCCTTACAGAAAGATACTCAAACGAGAAATGAAAAGATACAGAATTGGAATAGTAAAGATACGCAAACGATGTAAAGATACACAATTGGAATAGTAAAGATACGCAAACGATGTAAAGATACTCAGTTTGAAAGAAACACACTCCCACACTTGCAAAACTCTCAAATACAATAGAAACTCGCATCAGAAGCCTTACAGAAAGATACTCAAACGAGAAATGAAAAGATACACAATTGGAATAGTAAAGATACACAAACGATGTAAAGATACACAATTGGAATAGTAAAGATACGCAAACGATGTAAAGATACTCAGTTTGAAAGAAACACACTCCCACACTTGCAAAACTCTCAAATACAATAGAAACTCGCATCAGAAAGCCTTACAGAAAGATACTCAAACGAGAAATGAAAAGATACACAATTGGAATAGTAAAGATACGCAATCGATGTAAAGATACTCAGTTTGAAAGAAACACACTCCCACACTTGCAAAACTCTCAAATACAATAGAAACTCGCATCAGAAGCCTTACAGAAAGATACTCAAACGAGAAATGAAAAGATACAGAATTGGAATAGTAAAGATACGCAAACGATGTAAAGATACACAATTGGAATAGTAAAGATACGCAAGCGATGTAAAGATACTCAGTTTGAAAGAAACACACTCCCACACTTGCAAAACTCTCAAATACAATAGAAACTCGCATCAGAAGCCTTACAGAAAGATACTCAAACGAGAAATGAAAAGATACACAATTGGAATAGTAAAGATACGCAAACGATGTAAATATACACAATTGGAATAGTAAAGATATGCAAACGATGTAAAGATACTCAGTTTGAAAGAAACACACTCCCACACTTGCAAAACTCTCAAATACAATAGAAACGCGCATCAGAAAGCCTTACAGAAAGATACTGAAACGAGAAATGAAAAGATACACAATTGGAATAGTAAAGATACGCAATCGATGTAAAGATACTCAGTTTGAAAGAAACACACTCTCACACTTGCAAAACTCTAAAATACAATAGAAACTCGCATCAGAAGCCTTACAGAAAGATACTGAAACGAGAAATGAAAAGATACATAATTGGAATAGTAAAGATACGCAATCTATGTAAAGATACTCAGTTTGAAAGAAACACACTCCCACACTTGCAAAACTCTCAAATACAATAGAAACTCGCATCAGAAGCCTTACAGAAAGATACTCAAACGAGAAATGAAAAGATACACAATTGGAATAGTAAAGATACGCAATCGATGTAAAGATACTCAGTTTGAAAGAAACACACTCCCACACTTGCAAAACTCTCAAATACAATAGAAACTCGCATCAGAATCCTTACAGAAAGATACTCAAACGAGAAATGAAAAGATACAGAATTGGAATAGTAAAGATACGCAAACGATGTAAAGATACACAATTGGAATAGTAAAGATACGCAAGCGATGTAAAGATACTCAGTTTGAAAGAAACACACTCCCACACTTGCAAAACTCTCAAATACAATAGAAACTCGCATCAGAAGCCTTACAGAAAGATACTCAAACAAGAAATGAAAAGATACACAATTGGAATAGTAAAGATACGCAAACGATGTAAATATACACAATTGGAATAGTAAAGATATGCAAACGATGTAAAGATACTCAGTTTGAAAGAAACACACTCCCACACTTGCAAAACTCTCAAATACAATAGAAACTCGCATCAGAAGCCTTACAGAAAGATACTCAAACGAGAAATGAAAAGATACAGAATTGGAATAGTAAAGATACGCAAACGATGTAAAGATACACAATTGGAATAGTAAAGATACGCAAGCGATGTAAAGATACTCAGTTTGAAAGAAACACACTCCCACACTTGCAAAACTCTCAAATAAAATAGAAACTCGCATCAGAAGCCTTACAGAAAGATACTCAAACGAGAAATGAAAAGATACACAATTGGAATAGTAAAGATACGCAAACGATGTAAATATACACAATTGGAATAGTAAAGATATGCAAACGATGTAAAGATACTCAGTTTGAAAGAAACACACTCCCACACTTGCAAAACTCTCAAATACAATAGAAACGCGCATCAGAAAGCCTTACAGAAAGATACTGAAACGAGAAATGAAAAGATACACAATTGGAATAGTAAAGATACGCAATCGATGTAAAGATACTCAATTTGAAAGAAACACACTCTCACACTTGCAAAACTCTAAAATACAATAGAAACTCGCATCAGAAGCCTTACAGAAAGATACTGAAACGAGAAATGAAAAGATACATAATTGGAATAGTAAAGATACGCAATCTATGTAAAGATACTCAGTTTGAAAGAAACACACTCCCACACTTGCAAAACTCTCAAATACAATAGAAACTCGCATCAGAAGCCTTACAGAAAGATACTCAAACGAGAAATGAAAAGATACACAATTGGAATAGTAAAGATACGCAATCGATGTAAAGATACTCAGTTTGAAAGAAACACACTCCCACACTTGCAAAACTCTCAAATACAATAGAAACTCGCATCAGAAGCCTTACAGAAAGATACTCAAACGAGAAATGAAAAGATACAGAATTGGAATAGTAAAGATACGCAAACGATGTAAAGATACACAATTGGAATAGTAAAGATACGCAAGCGATGTAAAGATACTCAGTTTGAAAGAAACACACTCCCACACTTGCAAAACTCTCAAATACAATAGAAACTCGCATCAGAAGCCTTACAGAAAGATACTCAAACGAGAAATGAAAAGATACACAATTGGAATAGTAAAGATACGCAAACGATGTAAATATACACAATTGGAATAGTAAAGATACGCAAACGATGTAAAGATACTCAGTTTGAAAGAAACACACTCCCACACTTGCAAAACTCTCAAATACAATAGAAACTCGCATCAGAAGCCTTACAGAAAGATACTCAAACGAGAAATGAAAAGATACACAATTGGAATAGTAAAGATACACAAACGATGTAAAGATACACAATTGGAATAGTAAAGATACGCAAACGATGTAAAGATACTCAGTTTGAAAGAAACACACTCCCACACTTGCAAAACTCTCAAATACAATAGAAACTCACATCAGAAGCCTTACAGAAAGATACTCAAACGAGAAATGAAAAGATACAGAATTGGAATAGTAAAGATACGCAAACGATGTAAAGATACACAATTGGAATTGTAAAGATATGCAAACGATGTAAAGATAGTCAGTTTGAAAGAAACACACTCCCACACTTGCAAAACTCTAAAATTCAATAGAAACTCGCATCAGAAAGCCTTACAGAAAGATACTCAAACGAGAAATGAAAAGATACACAATTGGAATAGTAAAGATACGCAATCGATGTAAAGATTCTCAGTTTGAAAGAAACACACTCCCACACTTGCAAAACTCTCAAATACAATAGAAACTCGCATCAGAAGCCTTACAGAAAGATACTCAAACGAGAAATGAAAAGATACAGAATTGGAATAGTAAAGATACGCAAACGATGTAAAGATACACAATTGGAATAGTAAAGATACGCAAACGATGTAAAGATACTCAGTTTGAAAGAAACACACTCCCACACTTGCAAAACTCTAAAATTCAATAGAAACTCGCATCAGAAAGCCTTACAGAAAGATACTCAAACGAGAAATGAAAAGATACACAATTGGAATAGTAAAGATACGCAATCGATGTAAAGATACTCAGTTTGAAAGAAACACACTCCCACACTTGCAAAACTCTCAAATACAATAGAAACTCGCATCAGAAGCCTTACAGAAAGATACTCAAATGAGAAATGAAAAGATACAGAATTGGAATAGTAAAAATACGCAAACGATGTAAAGATACACAATTAGAATAGTAAAGATACGCAAGCGATGTAAAGATACTCAGTTTGAAAGAAATACACTCCCACACTTGCAAAACTCTCAAATTCAATAGAAACTCGCATCAGAAAGCCTTACAGAAAGATACTCAAACGAGAAATGAAAAGATACACAATTGGAATAGTAAAGATACGCAATCGATGTAAAGATACTCAGTTTGAAAGAAACACACTCCCACACTTGCAAAACTCTCAAATTCAATAGAAACTCGCATCAGATACCCGTTCAGAAAGATACTCAATCGAGAATTGAAAAGATACACAATTGGAATAGTAAAGATACGCAATCGCTGTAAAGATACACAATTGGAATAGTAAAGATACGCAATCGATGTAAACATAGTCAGTTTGAAAGAAACACACGCCCACACTTGCAAAACTCTCTAATACAATAGAAACTCGCATCAGAAGCCCTACAGAAAGATACCCAAACGAGAAATGAAAAGATACAGAATTGGAATAGTAAAGATACGCAAACGATGTAAAGATACTCAGTTTGAAAGAAACACACTCCCACACTTGCAAAACTCTCAAATACAATAGAACTCGCATCAGAAGCCTTACATAAAGGTACTCAAAGGAGAAATGAAAAGATACAGAATTGGAATAGTAAAGATACGCAAACGATGTAAATATACACAATTGGAATAGTAAAGATACGCAAACGATTTAAAGATACTCAGTTTGAAAGAAACACACTCCCACACTTGCAAAACTCTCAAATTCAATAGAAACTCGCATCAGAAAGCCTTACAGAAAGATACTCAAACGAGAAATGAAAAGATACACAATTGGAATAGTAAAGATACGCAAACGATGTAAAGATGCTCAGTTTGAAAGAAACACATTCCCACACTTGCAAAACTCTCAAATTCAATAGAAACTCGCATCAGAAGCCTTACAGAAAGATACTCAAACGAGAAATGAAAAGATACACAATTGGAATAGTAAAGATACGCAAACGATGTAAAGATACACAATTGGAATAGTAAAGATACGCAAACGATGTAAAGATACTCAGTTTGAAAGAAACACACTCCCACACTTGCAAAACTCTCAAATACAATAGAAACTCACATCAGAAGCCTTACAGAAAGATACTCAAATGAGAAATGAAAAGATACAGAATTGGAATAGTAAAGATACGCAAACGATGTAAAGATACACAATTGGAATTGTAAAGATATGCAAACGATGTAAAGATAGTCAGTTTGAAAGAAACACACTCCCACACTTGCAAAACTCTAAAATTCAATAGAAACTCGCATCAGAAAGCCTTACAGAAAGATACTCAAACGAGAAATGAAAAGATACACAATTGGAATAGTAAAGATACGCAATCGATGTAAAGATTCTCAGTTTGAAAGAAACACACTCCCACACTTGCAAAACTCTCAAATACAATAGAAACTCGCATCAGAAGCCTTACAGAAAGATACTCAAACGAGAAATGAAAAGATACAGAATTGGAATAGTAAAGATACGCAAACAATGTAAAGATACACAATTGGAATAGTAAAGATACGCAAACGATGTAAAGATACTCAGTTTGAAAGAAACACACTCCCAGACTTGGAAAACTCTAAAATTCAATAGAAACTCGCATCAGAAAGCCTTACAGAAAGATACTCAAACGAGAAATGAAAAGATACACAATTGGAATAGTAAAGATACGCAATCGATGTAAAGATACTCAGTTTGAAAGAAACACACTCCCACACTTGCAAAACTCTAAAATTCAATAGAAACTCGCATCAGAAAGCCTTACAGAAAGATACTCAAACGAGAAATGAAAAGATACACAATTGGAATAGTAAAGATACGCAAACGATGTAAAGATACACAATTGGAATAGTAAAGATACGCAAACGATGTAAAGATACTCAGTTTGAAAGAAACACATTCCCACACTTGCAAAACTCTCAGATTCAATAGAAACTCGCATCAGAAAGGCTTACAGAAAGATACTCAAACGAGAAATGAAAATATACAGAATTGGAATAGTAAAGATACGCAAACGATGTAAAGATACACAATTGGAATAGTAAAGATACGCAAACGATGTAAAGATAGTCAGTTTGAAAGAAACACACTCCTACACTTGCAAAACTCTCAAATTCAATAGAAACTCGCATCAGAAAGCCTTACAGAAAGATACTCAAACGAGAAATGAAAAGATACACAATTGGAATAGTAAAGATACGCAATCGATGTAAACATAGTCAGTTTGAAAGAAACACACTCCCACACTTGCAAAACTCTCTAATACAATAGAAACTCGCATCAGAAGCCCTACAGAAAGATACTCAAACGAGAAATGAAAAGATACAGAATTGGAATAGTAAAGATACGCAAACGATGTAAAGATACTCAGTTTGAAAGAAACACACTCCCACACTTGCAAAACTCTCAAATACAATAGAACTCGCATCAGAAGCCTTACATAAAGGTACTCAAAGGAGAAATGAAAAGATACAGAATTGGAATAGTAAAGATACGCAAACGATGTAAATATACACAATTGGAATAGTAAAGATACGCAAACGATTTAAAGATACTCAGTTTGAAAGAAACACACTCCCACACTTGCAAAACTCTCAAATTCAATAGAAACTCGCATCAGAAAGCCTTACAGAAAGATACTCAAACGAGAAATGAAAAGATACACAATTGGAATAGTAAAGATACGCAAACGATGTAAAGATACTCAGTTTGAAAGAAACACATTCCCACACTTGCAAAACTCTCAAATTCAATAGAAACTCGCATCAGAAGCCTTACAGAAAGATACTCAAACGAGAAATGAAAAGATACACAATTGGAATAGTAAAGATACGCAAACGATGTAAAGATACACAATTGGAATAGTAAAGATACGCAAACGATGTAAAGATACTCAGTTTGAAAGAAACACACTCCCACACTTGCAAAACTCTCAAATACAATAGAAACTCACATCAGAAGCCTTACAGAAAGATACTCAAACGAGAAATGAAAAGATACAGAATTGGAATAGTAAAGATACGCAAACGATGTAAAGATACACAATTGGAATTGTAAAGATATGCAAACGATGTAAAGATAGTCAGTTTGAAAGAAACACACTCCCACACTTGCAAAACTCTAAAATTCAATAGAAACTCGCATCAGAAAGCCTTACAGAAAGATACTCAAACGAGAAATGAAAAGATACACAATTGGAATAGTAAAGATACGCAATCGATGTAAAGATTCTCAGTTTGAAAGAAACACACTCCCACACTTGCAAAACTCTCAAATACAATAGAAACTCGCATCAGAAGCCTTACAGAAAGATACTCAAACGAGAAATGAAAAGATACAGAATTGGAATAGTAAAGATACGCAAACAATGTAAAGATACACAATTGGAATAGTAAAGATACGCAAACGATGTAAAGATACTCAGTTTGAAAGAAACACACTCCCACACTTGGAAAACTCTAAAATTCAATAGAAACTCGCATCAGAAAGCCTTACAGAAAGATACTCAAACGAGAAATGAAAAGATACACAATTGGAATAGTAAAGATACGCAATCGATGTAAAGATACTCAGTTTGAAAGAAACACACTCCCACACTTGCAAAACTCTAAAATTCAATAGAAACTCGCATCAGAAAGCCTTACAGAAAGATACTCAAACGAGAAATGAAAAGATACACAATTGGAATAGTAAAGATACGCAAACGATGTAAAGATACACAATTGGAATAGTAAAGATACGCAAACGATGTAAAGATACTCAGTTTGAAAGAAACACATTCCCACACTTGCAAAACTCTCAGATTCGATAGAAACTCGCATCAGAAAGGCTTACAGAAAGATACTCAAACGAGAAATGAAAATATACAGAATTGGAATAGTAAAGATACGCAAACGATGTAAAGATACACAATTGGAATAGTAAAGATACGCAAACGATGTAAAGATAGTCAGTTTGAAAGAAACACACTCCTACACTTGCAAATCTCTCAAATTCAATAGAAACTCGCATCAGAAAACCTTACAGAAATATACTCAAACGAGAAATGAAAAGATACACAATTGGAATAGTAAAGATACGCAAGCGATGTAAAGATACTCAGTTTGAAAGAAACACACTCCCACACTTGCAAAACTCTAAAATTCAATAGAAACTCGCATCAGAAAGCCTTACAGAAAGATACTCAAACGAGAAATGAAAAGATACACAATTGGAATAGTAAAGATACGCAATCGATGTAAAGATACTCAGTTTGAAAGAAACACACTCCCACACTTACAAAACTCTCAAATACTTAGAAACTCGCATCAGAAGCCTTACAGAAAGATACTCAAACGAGAAATGAAAAGATACAGAATTGGAATAGTAAAGATACGCAAACGATGTAAAGATACACAATTGGAATAGTAAAGATACGCAAACGATGTAAAGATACTCGGTTTGAAAGAAACACACTCCCACACTTGCAAAACTCTCAAATTCAATAGAAACTCGCATCAGAAAGCCTTACAGAAAGATACTCAAACGAGAAATCAAAAGATACAGAATTGGAATAGTAAAGATACGCAAACAATGTAAAGATACACAATTGGAATATTAAAGATACGCAAACGATGTAAAGATACTCAGTTTGAAAGAAACACACTCCCACACTTGCAAAACTCTCAAATTCAATAGAAACTCGCATCAGAAAGCCTTACAGAAAGATACTCAAACGAGAAATGAAAAGATACACAATTGGAATAGTAAAGATACACAATCGATGTAAAGATACTCAGTTTGAAAGAAACACACTCCCACACTTGCAAAACTCTAAAATTCAATAGAAACTCGCATCAGAAAGCCTTACAGAAAGATACTCAAACGAGAAATGAAAAGATACACAATTGGAATAGTAAAGATACGCAATCGATGTAAAGATACTCAGTTTGAAAGAAACACACTCCCACACTTGCAAAACTCTCAAATACAATAGAACTCGCATCAGAAGCCTTACATAAAGGTACTCAAAGGAGAAATGAAAAGATACAGAATTGGAATAGTAAAGATACGCAAACGATGTAAATATACACAATTGGAATAGTAAAGATACGCAAACGATTTAAAGATACTCAGTTTGAAAGAAACACACTCCCACACTTGCAAAACTCTCAAATTCAATAGAAACTCGCATCAGAAAGCCTTACAGAAAGATACTCAAACGAGAAATGAAAAGATACACAATTGGAATAGTAAAGATACGCAAACGATGTAAAGATACTCAGTTTGAAAGAAACACATTCCCACACTTGCAAAACTCTCAAATTCAATAGAAACTCGCATCAGAAGCCTTACAGAAAGATACTCAAACGAGAAATGAAAAGATACACAATTGGAATAGTAAAGATACGCAAACGATGTAAAGATACACAATTGGAATAGTAAAGATACGCAAACGATGTAAAGATACTCAGTTTGAAAGAAACACACTCCCACACTTGCAAAACTCTCAAATACAATAGAAACTCACATCAGAAGCCTTACAGAAAGATACTCAAACGAGAAATGAAAAGATACAGAATTGGAATAGTAAAGATACGCAAACGATGTAAAGATACACAATTGGAATTGTAAAGATATGCAAACGATGTAAAGATAGTCAGTTTGAAAGAAACACACTCCCACACTTGCAAAACTCTAAAATTCAATAGAAACTCGCATCAGAAAGCCTTACAGAAAGATACTCAAACGAGAAATGAAAAGATACACAATTGGAATAGTAAAGATACGCAATCGATGTAAAGATACTCAGTTTGAAAGAAACACACTCCCACACTTGCAAAACTCTAAAATTCAATAGAAACTCGCATCAGAAAGCCTTACAGAAAGATACTCAAACGAGAAATGAAAAGATACACAATTGGAATAGTAAAGATACGCAAACGATGTAAAGATACACAATTGGAATAGTAAAGATACGCAAACGATGTAAAGATACTCAGTTTGAAAGAAACACATTCCCACACTTGCAAAACTCTCAGATTCAATAGAAACTCGCATCAGAAAGGCTTACAGAAAGATACTCAAACGAGAAATGAAAATATACAGAATTGGAATAGTAAAGATACGCAAACGATGTAAAGATACACAATTGGAATAGTAAAGATACGCAAACGATGTAAAGATAGTCAGTTTGAAAGAAACACACTCCTACACTTGCAAAACTCTCAAATTCAATAGAAACTCGCATCAGAAAGCCTTACAGAAAGATACTCAAACGAGAAATGAAAAGATACACAATTGGAATAGTAAAGATACGCAAGCGATGTAAAGATACTCAGTTTGAAAGAAACACACTCCCACACTTGCAAAACTCTAAAATTCAATAGAAACTCGCATCAGAAAGCCTTACAGAAAGATACTCAAACAAGAAATGAAAAGATACACAATTGGAATAGTAAAGATACGCAATCGATGTAAAGATACTCAGTTTGAAAGAAACACACTCCCACACTTGCAAAACTCTCAAATACAATAGAAACTCGCATCAGAAGCCTTACAGAAAGATACTCAAACGAGAAATGAAAAGATACAGAATTGGAATAGTAAAGATACGCAAACGATGTAAAGATACACAATTGGAATAGTAAAGATACGCAAACGATGTAAAGATACTCGGTTTGAAAGAAACACACTCCCACACTTGCAAAACTCTCAAATTCAATAGAAACTCGCATCAGAAAGCCTTACAGAAAGATACTCAAACGAGAAATCAAAAGATACAGAATTGGAATAGTAAAGATACGCAAACAATGTAAAGATACACAATTGGAATATTAAAGATACGCAAACGATGTAAAGATACTCAGTTTGAAAGAAACACACTCCCACACTTGCAAAACTCTCAAATACAATAGAAACTCGCATCAGAAGCCTTACAGAAAGATACTCAAACGAGAAATGAAAAGATACAGAATTGGAATAGTAAAGATACGCAAACGATGTAAAGATACACAATTGGAATAGTAAAGATACGCAAACGATGTAAAGATACTCGGTTTGAAAGAAACACACTCCCACACTTGCAAAACTCTCAAATTCAATAGAAACTCGCATCAGAAAGCCTTACAGAAAGATACTCAAACGAGAAATCAAAAGATACAGAATTGGAATAGTAAAGATACGCAAACAATGTAAAGATACACAATTGGAATATTAAAGATACGCAAACGATGTAAAGATACTCAGTTTGAAAGAAACACACTCCCACACTTGCAAAACTCTCAAATTCAATAGAAACTCGCATCAGAAGCCTTACAGAAAGATACTCAAACGAGAAATGAAAAGATACAGAATTGGAATAGTAAAGATACGCAAACGAGAAATGAAAAGATACACAATTGGAATAGTAAAGATACGCAAGCGATGTAAAGATACTCAGTTTGAAAGAAACACACTCCCACACTTGCAAAACTCTAAAATTCAATAGAAACTCGCATCAGAAAGCCTTACAGAAAGATACTCAAACGAGAAATGAAAAGATACACAATTGGAATAGTAAAGATACGCAATCGATGTAAAGATACTCAGTTTGAAAGAAACACACTCCCACACTTGCAAAACTCTCAAATACAATAGAAACTCGCATCAGAAGCCTTACAGAAAGATACTCAAACGAGAAATGAAAAGATACATAATTGGAATAGTAAAGATACGCAAACGATGTAAAGATACACAATTGGAATAGTAAAGATACGCAAACGATGTAAAGATACTCAGTTTGAAAGAAACACACTCCCACACTTGCAAAACTCTCAAATTCAATAGAAACTCACATCAGAAAGCCTTACAGAAAGATACTCAAACGAGAAATCAAAAGATACAGAATTAAAATAGTAAAGATACGCAAACAATGTAAAGATACACAATTGGAATAGTAAAGATACGCAAACGATGTAAAGATACTCAGTTTGAAAGAAACACACTCCCACACTTGCAAAACTCTCAAATTCAATAGAAACTCGCATCAGAAAGCCTTACAGAAAGATACTCAAACGAGAAATAAAAAGATACACAATTGGAATAGTAAAGATACGCAATCGATGTAAACATAGTCAGTTTGAAAGAAACACACTCCCACACTTGCAAAACTCTAAAATTCAATAGAAACTCGCATCAGAAAGCCTTACAGAAAGATACTCAAACGAGAAATGAAAAGATACACAATTGGAATAGTAAAGATACGCAATCGATGTAAAGATACTCAGTTTGAAAGAAACACACTCCCACACTTGCAAAACTCTCAAATACAATAGAAACTCGCATCAGAAGCCTTACAGAAAGATACTCAAACGAGAAATGAAAAGATACAGAATTGGAATAGTAAAGATACGCAAACGATGTAATGATACACAATTGGAATAGTAAAGATACGCAAACGATGTAAAGATACTCAGTTTGAAAGAAACACACTCCCACACTTGCAAAACTCTCAAATTCAATAGAAACTCGCATCAGAAAGCCTTACAGAAAGATACTCAAACGAGAAATGAAAAGATACACAATTGGAATAGTAAAGATACGCAATCGATGTAAACATAGTCAGTTTGAAAGAAACACACTCCCACACTTGCAAAACTCTCTAATACAATAGAAACTCGCATCAGAAGCCCTACAGAAAGATACTCAAACGAGAAATGAAAAGATACAGAATTGGAATAGTAAAGATACGCAAACGATGTAAAGATACACAATTGGAATAGTAAAGATACGCAAACGATGTAAAGATACTCAGTTTGAAAGAAACACACTCCCACACTTGCAAAACTCTAAAATTCAATAGAAACTCGCATCAGAAAGCCTTACAGAAAGATACTCAAACGAGAAATGGAAAGATACACAATTGGAATAGTAAAGATACGCAATCGATGTAAAGATACTCAGTTTGAAAGAAACACACTCCCACACTTGCAAAACTCTAAAATTCAATAGAAACTCGCATCAGAAAGCCTTACTGAAAGATACTAAAACGAGAAATGAAAAGATACACAATTGGAATAGTAAAGATACGCAATCGATGTAAAGATACTCAGTTTGAAAGAAACACACTCCCACACTTGCAAAACTCTCAAATACAATAGAAACTCGCATCAGAAGCCTTACAGAAAGATACTCAAACGGGAAATGAAAAGATACAGAATTGGAATAGTAAAGATACGCAAACGATGTAAAGATACACAATTGGAATAGTAAAGATACGCAAACGATGTAAAGATACTCAGTTTGAAAGAAACACATTCCCACACTTGCAAAACTCTCAAATTCAATAGAAACTCGCATCAGAAGCCTTACAGAAAGATACTCAAACGAGAAATGAAAAGATACACAATTGGAATAGTAAAGATACGCAAACGATGTAAAGATACACAATTGGAATAGTAAAGATACGCAAACGATGTAAAGATACTCAGTTTGAAAGAAACACACTCCCACACTTGCAAAACTCTCAAATACAATAGAAACTCACATCAGAAGCCTTACAGAAAGATACTCAAACGAGAAATGAAAAGATACAGAATTGGAATAGTAAAGATACGCAAACGATGTAAAGATACACAATTGGAATTGTAAAGATATGCAAACGATGTAAAGATAGTCAGTTTGAAAGAAACACACTCCCACACTTGCAAAACTCTAAAATTCAATAGAAACTCGCATCAGAAAGCCTTACAGAAAGATACTCAAACGAGAAATGAAAAGATACACAATTGGAATAGTAAAGATACGCAATCGATGTAAAGATACTCAGTTTGAAAGAAACACACTCCCACACTTGCAAAACTCTAAAATTCAATAGAAACTCGCATCAGAAAGCCTTACAGAAAGATACTCAAACGAGAAATGAAAAGATACACAATTGGAATAGTAAAGATACGCAAACGATGTAAAGATACACAATTGGAATAGTAAAGATACGCAAACGATGTAAAGATACTCAGTTTGAAAGAAACACATTCCCACACTTGCAAAACTCTCAGATTCAATAGAAACTCGCATCAGAAAGGCTTACAGAAAGATACTCAAACGAGAAATGAAAATATACAGAATTGGAATAGTAAAGATACGCAAACGATGTAAAGATACACAATTGGAATAGTAAAGATACGCAAACGATGTAAAGATAGTCAGTTTGAAAGAAACACACTCCTACACTTGCAAAACTCTCAAATTCAATAGAAACTCGCATCAGAAAGCCTTACAGAAAGATACTCAAACGAGAAATGAAAAGATACACAATTGGAATAGTAAAGATACGCAAGCGATGTAAAGATACTCAGTTTGAAAGAAACACACTCCCACACTTGCAAAACTCTAAAATTCAATAGAAACTCGCATCAGAAAGCCTTACAGAAAGATACTCAAACAAGAAATGAAAAGATACACAATTGGAATAGTAAAGATACGCAATCGATGTAAAGATACTCAGTTTGAAAGAAACACACTCCCACACTTGCAAAACTCTCAAATACAATAGAAACTCGCATCAGAAGCCTTACAGAAAGATACTCAAACGAGAAATGAAAAGATACAGAATTGGAATAGTAAAGATACGCAAACGATGTAAAGATACACAATTGGAATAGTAAAGATACGCAAACGATGTAAAGATACTCGGTTTGAAAGAAACACACTCCCACACTTGCAAAACTCTCAAATTCAATAGAAACTCGCATCAGAAAGCCTTACAGAAAGATACTCAAACGAGAAATCAAAAGATACAGAATTGGAATAGTAAAGATACGCAAACAATGTAAAGATACACAATTGGAATATTAAAGATACGCAAACGATGTAAAGATACTCAGTTTGAAAGAAACACACTCCCACACTTGCAAAACTCTCAAATACAATAGAAACTCGCATCAGAAGCCTTACAGAAAGATACTCAAACGAGAAATGAAAAGATACAGAATTGGAATAGTAAAGATACGCAAACGATGTAAAGATACACAATTGGAATAGTAAAGATACGCAAACGATGTAAAGATACTCGGTTTGAAAGAAACACACTCCCACACTTGCAAAACTCTCAAATTCAATAGAAACTCGCATCAGAAAGCCTTACAGAAAGATACTCAAACGAGAAATCAAAAGATACAGAATTGGAATAGTAAAGATACGCAAACAATGTAAAGATACACAATTGGAATATTAAAGATACGCAAACGATGTAAAGATACTCAGTTTGAAAGAAACACACTCCCACACTTGCAAAACTCTCAAATTCAATAGAAACTCGCATCAGAAGCCTTACAGAAAGATACTCAAACGAGAAATGAAAAGATACAGAATTGGAATAGTAAAGATACTCAAACGAGAAATGAAAAGATACACAATTGGAATAGTAAAGATACGCAAACGATGTAAAGATACTCAGTTTGAAAGAAACACACTCCCACACTTGCAAAACTCTAAAATTCAATAGAAACTCGCATCAGAAAGCCTTACAGAAAGATACTCAAACGAGAAATGAAAAGATACACAATTGGAATAGTAAAGATACGCAATCGATGTAAAGATACTCAGTTTGAAAGAAACACACTCCCACACTTGCAAAACTCTCAAATACAATAGAAACTCGCATCAGAAGCCTTACAGAAAGATACTCAAACGAGAAATGAAAAGATACATAATTGGAATAGTAAAGATACGCAAACGATGTAAAGATACACAATTGGAATAGTAAAGATACGCAAACGATGTAAAGATACTCAGTTTGAAAGAAACACACTCCCACACTTGCAAAACTCTCAAATTCAATAGAAACTCACATCAGAAAGCCTTACAGAAAGATACTCAAACGAGAAATCAAAAGATACAGAATTAAAATAGTAAAGATACGCAAACAATGTAAAGATACACAATTGGAATAGTAAAGATACGCAAACGATGTAAAGATACTCAGTTTGAAAGAAACACACTCCCACACTTGCAAAACTCTCAAATTCAATAGAAACTCGCATCAGAAAGCCTTACAGAAAGATACTCAAACGAGAAATAAAAAGATACACAATTGGAATAGTAAAGATACGCAATCGATGTAAACATAGTCAGTTTGAAAGAAACACACTCCCACACTTGCAAAACTCTAAAATTCAATAGAAACTCGCATCAGAAAGCCTTACAGAAAGATACTCAAACGAGAAATGAAAAGATACACAATTGGAATAGTAAAGATACGCAATCGATGTAAAGATACTCAGTTTGAAAGAAACACACTCCCACACTTGCAAAACTCTCAAATACAATAGAAACTCGCATCAGAAGCCTTACAGAAAGATACTCAAACGAGAAATGAAAAGATACAGAATTGGAATAGTAAAGATACGCAAACGATGTAATGATACACAATTGGAATAGTAAAGATACGCAAACGATGTAAAGATACTCAGTTTGAAAGAAACACACTCCCACACTTGCAAAACTCTCAAATTCAATAGAAACTCGCATCAGAAAGCCTTACAGAAAGATACTCAAACGAGAAATGAAAAGATACACAATTGGAATAGTAAAGATACGCAATCGATGTAAACATAGTCAGTTTGAAAGAAACACACTCCCACACTTGCAAAACTCTCTAATACAATAGAAACTCGCATCAGAAGCCCTACAGAAAGATACTCAAACGAGAAATGAAAAGATACAGAATTGGAATAGTAAAGATACGCAAACGATGTAAAGATACACA
The DNA here is from genome assembly GCF_933775445.1 of Argentina anserina. NCBI lineage: Eukaryota > Viridiplantae > Streptophyta > Magnoliopsida > Rosales > Rosaceae > Argentina > Argentina anserina. The sequence goes on from NW_026089441.1 coordinate 420,305, forward strand.
ATTGGAATAGTAAAGATACGCAAACGATGTAAAGATACTCAGTTTGAAAGAAACACACTCCCACACTTGCAAAACTCTAAAATTCAATAGAAACTCGCATCAGAAAGCCTTACAGAAAGATACTCAAACGAGAAATGAAAAGATACACAATTGGAATAGTAAAGATACGCAATCGATGTAAAGATACTCAGTTTGAAAGAAACACACTCCCACACTTGCAAAACTCTAAAATTCAATAGAAACTCGCATCAGAAAGCCTTACTGAAAGATACTAAAACGAGAAATGAAAAGATACACAATTGGAATAGTAAAGATACGCAATCGATGTAAAGATACTCAGTTTGAAAGAAACACACTCCCACACTTGCAAAACTCTCAAATACAATAGAAACTCGCATCAGAAGCCTTACAGAAAGATACTCAAACGGGAAATGAAAAGATACAGAATTGGAATAGTAAAGATACGCAAACGATGTAAAGATACACAATTGGAATAGTAAAGATACGCAAACGATGTAAAGATACTCAGTTTGAAAGAAACACACTCCCACACTTGCAAAACTCTCAAATTCAATAGAAACTCACATCAGAAAGCCTTACAGAAAGATACTCAAACGAGAAATCAAAAGATACAGAATTAAAATAGTAAAGATACGCAAACAATGTAAAGATACACAATTGGAATAGTAAAGATACGCAAACGATGTAAAGATACTCAGTTTGAAAGAAACACACTCCCACACTTGCAAAACTCTCAAATTCAATAGAAACTCGCATCAGAAAGCCTTACAGAAAGATACTCAAACGAGAAATAAAAAGATACACAATTGGAATAGTAAAGATACGCAATCGATGTAAACATAGTCAGTTTGAAAGAAACACACTCCCACACTTGCAAAACTCTCTAATACAATAGAAACTCGCATCAGAAGCCCTACAGAAAGATACTCAAACGAGAAATGAAAAGATACAGAATTGGAATAGTAAAGATACGGAAACGATGTAAAGATACACAATTGGAATAGTAAAGATACGCAAACGATGTAAAGATACTCAGTTTGAAAGAAACACACTCCCACACTTGCAAAACTCTAAAATTCAATAGAAACTCGCATCAGAAAGCCTTACAGAAAGATACTCAAACGAGAAATGAAAAGATACACAATTGGAATAGTAAAGATACGCAATCGATGTAAAGATACTCAGTTTGAAAGAAACACACTCCCACACTTGTAAAACTCTCAAATTCAATAGAAACTCGCATCAGAAAGCCTTACTGAAAGATACTAAAACGAGAAATGAAAAGATACACAATTGGAATAGTAAAGATACGCAATCGATGTAAAGATACTCAGTTTGAAAGAAACACACTCCCACACTTGCAAAACTCTCAAATACAATAGAAACTCGCATCAGAAGCCTTACAGAAAGATACTCAAACGAGAAATGAAAAGATACAGAATTGGAATAGTAAAGATACGCAAACGATGTAAAGATACACAATTGGAATAGTAAAGATACGCAAACGATGTAAAGATACTCAGTTTGAAAGAAACACACTCCCACACTTGCAAAACTCTCAAATTCAATAGAAACTCGCATCAGAAAGCCTTACAGAAAGATACTCAAACGAGAAATCAAAAGATACAGAATTGAAATAGTAAAGATACGCAAACAATGTAAAGATACACAATTGGAATAGTAAAGATACGCAAACGATGTAAAGATACTCAGTTTGAAAGAAACACACTCCCACACTTGCAAAACTCTCAAATTCAATAGAAACTCGCATCAGAAAGCCTTACAGAAAGATACTCAAACGAGAAATGAAAAGATACACAATTGGAATAGTAAAGATACGCAATCGATGTAAAGATACTCAGTTTGAAAGAAACACACTCTCACACTTGCAAAACTCTAAAATTCAATAGAAACTCGCATCTGAAAGCCTTACAGAAAGATACTCAAACGAGAAATGAAAAGATACACAATTGGAATAGTAAAGATACGCAATCGATGTAAACATAGTCAGTTTGAAAGAAACACACTCCCACACTTGCAAAACTCTCTAATACAATAGAAACTCGCATCAGAAGCCCTACAGAAAGATACTCAAACGAGAAATGAAAAGATACAGAATTGGAATAGTAAAGATACGCAAACGATGTAAAGATACACAATTGGAATAGTAAAGATACGCAAACGATGTAAAGATACTCAGTTTGAAAGAAACACACTCCCACACTTGCAAAACTCTCAAATACAATAGAACTCGCATCAGAAGCCTTACATTAAGATACTCAAACGCGAAATGAAAAGATACAGAATTGGAATAGTAAAGATACGCAAACGATGTAAAGATACACAATTGGAATAGTAAAGATACGCAAACGATGTAAAGATACTCAGTTTGAAAGAAACACATTCCCACACTTGCAAAACTCTCAAATACAATAGAAACTCGCATCAGAAGCCTTACAGAAAGATACTCAAACGAGAAATGAAAAGATATATAATTGGAATAGTAAAGATACGCAAACAATGTAAAGATACACAATTGGAATAGTAAAGATACGCAAACGATGTAAAGATACACAATTGGAATAGTAAAGATACGCAAACGATGTAAATATACTCAGTTTGAAAGAAACACACTCCCACACTTGCAAAACTCTCAAATTCAATAGAAACTCGCATCAGCCTTACAGAAAGATACTCAAACGAGAAATCAAAAGATACAGAATTGGAATAGTAAAGATACGCAAACAATGTAAAGATACACAATTGGAATAGTAAAGATACGCAAACGATGTAAAGATACTCAGTTTGAAAGAAACACACTCCCACACTTGCAAAACTCTCAAATTCAATAGAAACTCGCATCAGAAAGCCTTACAGAAAGATACTCAAACGAGAAATGAAAAGATATACAATTGATAGGAGCACTTTGTGCTACGTTCTTAATATGTTTTTACCTCCATTTGTACTTTGCTTAACCCTTATTGTTGTAATATCGAGTCATTGAGTCACAATAGGAGTCTTGGATGGTTATGGATGTGTTTTTGTGCTTAAACGAGTTAAAAACGAAGAATTGGTCTAGAGTCCTAGTTTGAGTAGGAATCCTTATAGGACTAGGAAACCTAGTTGAATTTGGAGTCTTCATCTTTCTACGTTTTGGTCGCATTGGCGATATCTTGAGAGTCATGTTTGCATTAGGAATCCTTGTTAGACTAGGAAACGTACCATTTTGGAAAGTCCTACTTGAACTCAAACTCTTATTACGAAACTTTCCTAAATGAACTTCCTTGTTCTAGTAACTTACTTATTCTAGTAAGTTTCCTTTTTGCAAATTAGAAACTTTCCTAATCTAGTTGAGCTCATCTATTACATGTGTCTTTTTAAGACAACTAATGTCTAGATTAGGACATGATTTTCGAATGGATTATCTCTTACTTATGTTTTCTTTTCTTATTTTCAGATTTAAGAGATAATTGCAAGGTAATTAAATGATTCAGCCGTGCAAGGTGGGAGATGAAGATAAGGCACGAATTGGAGAGGAAATAGGAGTCCATGCCGTGCATGACTCTTGAGAGAAAATAGAGATCAGCCGTGCCTATTCAAATCAGCCAAGGATAAGGAGTCATGCCGTGTATAGAAGAGTTATACAAGGGGAAGAGGTATTCAGCCGTGCCTTATCAATTCAGCAACTAAAAAGGAGCCCATGCCGTGCAGCCCATGAGAGAATCAAGGAGATAAGAGCTTGTTCTACAAGGAAAACAAGGAGAGCCATTCGATGCATTCATTGAGGAGAGATCACAGCCGTGTATTGATGGACCAAGCAGCCCGAAACCCTAGCAGCCTCTCCCTTGCTTCCTCTATATATAGCTCGGCCTCCCTTCAGAAAATCCATCTCCATTCTCCCACAAACACAGCCGAATTGTTGCCCAAACACAACCAGAAAATTCAAGCCACAAAACCTTCATCCATCATCACCAAACCGTGCTCATCTTCCTCCTCTCCCAAATCGAATCCATTCTTGCCGAATCCTAGAAGGTTTCTAAAGTGTGATTCATCCATGGCTTGTAATTTTTCTTTTGGTTTTCTGCAATTTTCGATTTCATTGTATGAATTCTTGGATGTGATTTTCGGTTTTATATATGAAGAACATAAATTCAGACTTCTTTGGTTTTATGTTTTGATTGTATGAATTCATGAGATTTGTATGTTTGCTGTGTATAATGACATAGGGGCAGTAGGTTTCGAAATAATTTTAGGTTTTATTTCAATTAGTTCCTTGAACTTGTACATCTAAATCAATGCTTGAGGAAGCCAAGGCCATGGTTCTCCTAGGGTTGCGATTTAATTCACCAAAGTGTTCTTCGATTGAATATGCGCTTCGTGTTTCAATTATGGATACTTATATAGGGCTGTGATAGTTCTAGGAATTTGCATGTTTAATCAAGATGAGTGACGCCATGCTTGTGTAACATGTCTCCAACTCGACTTAATGTGCTTATGTGCTACTTTGTTGTTTAACTAGACGCTTCGTTATGTTGAACTCTCTTTAGCATATGTTTAGGATTGAACGCTTCGTTGATTCTAGATAAATAAGAAGTCTTAACGATTAGATGAACCGCTTCGGATTCTAATTAGAATTGGAATTGAAATGGACTTAGAAAGAATCAAAATAAGCCGCTGCCTATATGTTGTTCTATGCGTGTCATACATGTTTCTTGAGTGAAATTCGTGTTTTGTTTATGTGATGAATGGTTGATCAATTGTATATAAGTAATTTAGGATTTATTTTAAGTTGTAGTTTTAGAATCCAACTCAAATCTCCCAATAACATGATAAGTGTTGAGGCCCTTTTGATTCCCCGGACTGAACGATCCCTGCTTATTCTATACTAACGATGATGTTTTACAGGGTATTTTATAGACGTTCTAACAGAACGCTCTATCATTTTGGCGCCGCTGCCGGGGAATTGATTAATTCTCAATGCTTTGAAGTGTTAATCTTATGTTATATTGTGAATTGTATAAGTGTATATTGGTTTTTATGTTTCTGTGAATAGTATTCGGAAATTTGGTTCCTGTGAACAGTAATTCGAAGGATTCAAAAAAAAATTTTGTGTGTGGAAAGTTGGTTTTTTGTTATATTGTTGTAGTAGTATGCCTATAGGAAACTTGTTACACATAGTAAATTTTTTTTTTAGGGAAGCTAAATGTTTATTTATGCGAGGTTTATTGTAAGTTATAAGGTGAACGGAATAGGTAAAGTCCATTTTGTTAATACTAGCCTTAACCCTCCATTTGTACCTTGCAAAGGTCACTTGGGGTTGAGGGCGGCTTTTATTAACACTTTGGGGCCAGTCTAACACGCAAAGTTGTTCCGAGCTGAGTAAGGGGCTATGCTATTTTCATTACCCTGGTTCAAGGTTTACAAAATTGGATCTCAGAGGCCCATAGACTGACATACATCTCGGTGATGGAGTCGATTGGGAAAGCATCCTTTCAAGGTTGTGGCCCCCGTGGTGTCCAACAAATGAGTCCTGCCTTGTGACTATCTCTGATTCTAGCTATCAAGCCTTCTGAAACAAAGGAATGAGTTTGTGTCTAGACGACGTACTTAGGCCGCACGTCCACCTCACTTTATAACTTAGAAGATAACGTTGTATAAATAGATGTATATAGTTTCAAAAGAAAATGATGTTCTAATTTTTAAGGTATATCGGATAAAGCAAGACCCTTACCTTGGGCTTTTTCAGTCCATTGCACAGTTAGCTCCTCTGCTTCACGTACCTTAAAAGTTAGGATTGTGTGTGAATAAAATCAATTAGACTTAGTTATACCCCTACACTTGTGATTTTCGAAATATAGAAGAAAAGAAACAAAGAAAACGAAATTGAACATAGATATAAAGAGAGTGACGTTTTTGTAAAGGAAGAGAACGAAAATTTGTAATTGAAAGGAAGAAGAAGTTTATATTTACTTATACTTGTATTTCATATGTTGTAGAGATACTAATATATATGTGTTCTTTTCAGGCTAATGAATGTCCAAGATTACTGGTTGGTCCGAAGAGATTAGTGCTCGCCTGAAAAGAATTCAGCCTCCATCTCAGTTCGATAACGTATCCATTGAATCAGATTCATTTCACGAAGAGAAAGAGTTTGGGTCCATTTCGCCATTTCCAAGTGCAACAAGTTGTAGTGGGCTCAATCCTTTGTTCTTTGAGGATCCGGAGTTAGAATTGTTGACAAGCCCATTTCCATTAGCCCAGTTGAATTTCGATCTACCCGATCCAAAACTTGAAAACCAAGAAGAAGTAATGGCATCAATTAGAGAACAAAATGGTCAAGTTGAAGGAGCAGTTGGTGGGACAGCGCCCTCTAACATTGCATATCCTGTTCCACAAGAGGGCAAGACTAGTGATTTCGTTTTGAAGAGTGGGTTTCTACATCATTTACCCAAGTTTCATGGTCTTTCTGGTGAGGATCCTAATCAACATCTCACCTTGTTCCAATTCAACTGTGAGACTATGTGCCCAAGAGGAGCAGACATTCAGATTGTGAAGATGCGAGCATTTCCCTACTCGTTGGAGGACCGTGCTCAGAAATGGTTATTTGAGGTGCCAGCTGGTAGGATCACTTCTTGGACCACTATGGTGAACGAATTCTTATCCAAGTATTTTCCATCTTCAAGAGTTACTCACATAAGGAAGCAGATCACCGGTATCAAGCAAGGCCCCGATGAGTCGTTTTACAACTACTATGAGAGATTCAGGTCTCTTATAGCATCATGTCCAGCTCATGGCATTAGGGAAGGTCTGCTCCTTCAATACTTTTATGAAGGCCTTCTACAAATGGAAAGGGAGTTCCTTGATTCAGCTGCTGGTGGTTCGTTCTTGGACAAGAGCAATGTCATGGCAAAAGATCTTTTGGAGAAGAGAGCAATGAATAACCAACAGTTTGGGACATCTGCAAGTACTACAAGGCAGGTGCATGAGACTCACTCCAGTTCGAACTCTGCTCTAGAGGACAAGGTCGACAAGTTGTCTAAGATGATGAGCCATTTCATGAAGTCTAATGGAGCTCAAGTCTGTGGGATATGTACGGAGGGGCACCCTACTGATCAGTGTCCTCAAGTTGCATCTAATGGAGGGTATGAAGAAGTCAATGCCCTTGGTTATCAAGGAGGTCAGAGGTACAACCCATATTCAAATACCTACAATCCTGGCCTACGTGATCATCCTAACTTTCGATGGTCCAACAATGAAAATGTACTAAGGCCACATCAGAATCAAATGCAATTTGGGCCTCGTCCGGGTGGTTTGTTTAGACCACAAGCTCCACTACTCAATGTACCACCTCCAAATGTGGCTGCTACTCCGAATTATGATGAGTTGTTGAAATCCTTAGCTGCTGGGCAAAGTCAGTTGAATACCGTTACTCAAACTTTGGTTGTGGGTCAACAAGCGAATAGCAAGGATATTGCGGAGCTGAAAACACATATGGGCCAAGTAGTGGACTTCATGGGCCGATTTTCTGAGCAAGGGAAGCTGCCTAGTGGTGTCATACCCAACCCAAGAAATGAACAAGCCCAAGCTATTATAACAAGGAGTGGGCTTGAGCTAAAGGAGAGCCCAAATGTTGTAAAAAAGGCCCATACAGCCCATGACCAAGAAAGTGACGAATTTCCTATGAAGATGAACTTGGAGAAGGATCCAGCTACCTCCAAGAAGGAGATGGTGCCGCCCCATGATGCACCCAAAGGTACAATTCCTAACTCAAGTGGTTTAGTTAAAACTAACCCTATTTCGTGTGTACCTTTCCCTTCTAGGTTTGCAAAGAGCAAGAAGGACAAATCTGATGAGGAGGTATTGGAAGTCTTTAGGAAGGTGGAAGTTAACCTTCCTTTGTTGGAGTGCATCAAGCAAATCCCCAAGTATGCGAAATTTCTAAAGGAGCTTTGCACTTCAAGAAGGAAGACTAGGGAGGAGAAGGTAGTGAAGATGAATGAGACAGTTTCAGCTGTCATCCAAAGGAAGCTACCCCCTAAGATGAAGGACCCCGGAAGTTTCTCCGTCCCATGCAAAATTGGTAACACGTTATTTGAAAATGTTATGCTTGATCTAGGTGCTTCAATAAATGTTATGCCTTATAATGTTTATCAATCACTAGGATTAGGACCTTTAAAGAATGATAACGTGATTATTCAATTAGCTGATCGATCTAACAAGTACCCTAAGGGGTATGTTGAGGATGTCCTTGTGCAGGTCAGTCACCTTATTTTCCCTGCAGATTTCTATGTGCTAGACATGGAGGTATCACCCTTGGAGACAACTCCACTGCTTTTGGGGAGACCGTTCATGAGAACTGCTAGGACATGCATCGATGTGGCCAATGGGAGTTTATCAATGGAATTTGATGGAGATGTTATCAGTTTCAATGTTTTTGAGGCTATGAAATACCCAGTTTCTGACCTTAACTCGTGCTTTGCTATTGATGTTGTTGAATCTATTGCACAGGTTATGTCAGAAACGTTGGAAGCATAGCAATTAGCTATGGAGCAAGGGGCCGGATTTGACAAGCATGGGGACCGTGTCCCAAGAGAGGAGTGGGCTGATCTTGAGCCCAAGATTTTCGAAATTCTTTGTGAGCTTGAAGCTCAACCGTTCAAAAGGTATCCCTCTTTCTTGTCAATTCCCATTTCCACTAACAAATTGTTACCATCTGTGGTTCAGGCCCCAAAGTTAGATTTGAAGCTGCTTCCAGATCATTTGAAGTATGTGTACCTTGGAAAGGATGATACTCTACCAGTTATTGTGTCATCAACGCTGAGTCAGCAGCAGGAAGCTAGATTGATTGATGTGCTTAAGAGGAACAAGACCGCTATTGGATGGACTTTGGCGGATATCAAGGGAATCAGCCCTACAACTTGTGTTCATAGGATACTATTAGAGGATGGCGCCAAGCCTACACGTGATGCTCAAAGGAGATTGCACCCACCAATGATGAAAATCGTGAAAGATGAGGTGATCAAGCTGCTTGATTGTGGAGTGATCTATCCCATCTCGGACAGTCGGTGGATTTCGCCAGTGCAAGTTGTGCCTAAGAAGAGTGGGGTGACTGTTGTGAGAAATGAGGCGAATGAGTTAGTACCCCAGAGATTGGTGACCGGTCATAGGATGTGCATTGATTATAGGAAGCTGAATGCTACAACACGCAAGGATCACATGCCTTTGCCGTTCATGGACCAGATGTTGGAAAGATTGGCCGGGCACGAGTTCTTTTGCTTTCTAGATGGGTATAGTGGCTACAACCAGATATGCATTCATCCGGAAGATCAAGAGAAAACGACATTTACATGTCCATTTGGCACTTTTGCATATCGACGCATGCCCTTTGGGTTGTGCAACGCACCAGGTACGTTTCAGCGATGTATGCTTGCTATTTTCTCTGACTTTATCGAAAATATCATTGAAGTTTTTATGGATGACTTTAGTGTTTATGGTAAAAACTTTGATGCATGTTTAGAGAATTTAGAGTTAATATTGAAAAGGTGTGTAGAAACTAACCTTGTGCTTAATTGGGAAAAATGCCACTTCATGGTTAATCAAGGGATAGTTTTGGGACATATTGTATCTGCTAAGGGTATTCAGGTAGACAAGACTAAGGTTGATATTGTGCATCACTTACCCTCTCCCACAACTGTGAGAGAGGTTCGTTCTTTCCTTGGTCATGCAGGATTTTATAGGAGATTCATCAAGGATTTTTCCATGGTGGCGAGACCTATGTGTACCCTATTGCAGAAGGATATGCCGTTCATATGGGATGATGCATGTGAAAAAGCGTTTGTGAAGTTGAAGGAGTTGTTGACTAGTGCACCCATCATTTGTCCTCCGGATTGGAACCTGCCCTTTGAGTTGATGTGCGATGCTTCGGATTATGCAGTTGGGGCGGTGTTGGGCCAAAGAAGAGAAAAGAAGCCCGTAGTGATCTACTATGCGTCTAGGACTCTTAATGAGGCCCAGATGAATTATTCGACTACGGAAAAAGAACTTTTGGCTGTAATATTTGCTTTAGACAAATTTCGATCAGATCTTTTGCATTCTAAAGTTGTTGTGTATTCTGACCATGCAGCCTTAAGGTATTTGATGACAAAGAAGGATGCTAAGCCCAGATTGATCCGATGGATTCTATTGATTCAAGAGTTTGACCTTGAGATTCGAGACAAGAAGGGAAGTGAGAATGTGGTGGCTGATCATTTGAGTAGGATCGTGCGAGATGAGGAAAGAGAGCCACTACGTGAGACTTTCCCAGATGAGCAACTCTTTGGGATAGAGGTAAGTGTGCCTTGGTATGCCGATATTGTCAACTATTTAGTTACTAAGGACTTTCCTAGTACACTTTCGCATGCTAATAAGGCTAAATTGAAGAAAATGGCTAGATACTATATTTGGGATGAACCATATTTATGGAAACAATGTAGTGATCAAGTCATTAGGAGATGTGTCCCAGAGAATGAGCATAGGTCGATTCTTAACTTCTGTCATAGTGAGGCATGTGGAGGTCATTTTGGGCCTCGTAGAACAGCTTTAAAGGTGTTGGAATGTGGTTTCTATTGGCCTTCTATTTTCAAGGATGCCTATTTGTTTTGTGTTTCTTGTGATAGGTGTCAACGGACTGGTAATATTGGTAAGAGAGATCAAATGCCCTTATCCCCCATTATAATTGTCGAAATTTTTGATGTGTGGGGCATTGATTTCATGGGTCCATTTCCTTCATCTAGAGGTTTCTTGTATATCTTGTTAGCTGTTGATTATGTGTCGAAGTGGGTGGAAGCAAAGGCCACCCGAACTAATGATTCGAAAGTGGTTGCAGGTTTCTTGAGAACTAACATATTTTGCAGGTTTGGAGTACCAAGAGTTTTGATAAGTGATGGAGGTTCTCATTTCTGCAACCGGACTATTGAGGCATTGCTTAAGAAGTATGGAGTAACCCACAAGGTTTCGACACCATATCATCCTCAAACGAGTGGCATGGCAGAAGTGTCCAACAGAGAGATCAAGGGAATTCTGGAGAAAACTGTAGGTCCAACAAGGAAGGATTGGAGTGATCGATTAGATGACGCATTATGGGCCTACAGGACTGCGTACAAGACGCCTATTGGGATGTCACCATTCAGATTGGTGTATGGGAAGGCATGTCACCTTCCAGTGGAGTTGGAGCACAGAGCATGGTGGGCGGTGAAGACATTCAACATGGACAAGGATGCAGCTGGTCTTCATAGGAAATTGCAGCTCAATGAGCTTGAGGAGATACGAAATGACGCCTATGATGCTGCATGGATTTACAAGGAGAAAACGAGAGCTTATCATGACAAGATGATTCGTGGGAAAGAGTTTGTAGTTGGTCAAAAAGTTCTTTTATTCCATTCTAGACTTAAACTTTTTCCTGGAAAATTACGTTCTCGTTGGGTTGGTCCATTTGTTGTTACTAATGTGTTTGCTCATGGTGCTATTGAAATTAAAAGTGACAAAACAGGTCAGACATTCAAGGTGAATGGGCATCGACTTAAGCCCTACTTTGAACCTTTTGAGGAGCACACGTATGAGGAGATGAGTGTGAGAGATGCGCCAAAAGATGTATGAGCATGAGAGAGTCTAGGCTGAGAGACTTTAAAACTCAAGCGCTGCATGGGAGGCAACCCATTTCAACCGTACTTGTGGAGGAGTCGACTACGGGAGTTTGCATTTTCTTATCCCTTCACTCTTATGGTTGAATTGTATATGTATTGATGTGTGATCTTAGTCTATACTTATGAATTACATTCTGATTATTGAGCTTACATTGAGGACAATGTAATTTTCTAAGTGTGGGGTAGGGTTGCATGATCGTTGTTTGCTGATTTTTGCTTTGATTTCATGATATAAACGAAAAAGAAAGAAAAAATTCGTAAAAATGTTAGAAAATTCGAAAAAAAATGTGTTGTTTTGAGTCTTAGGATGCCCCTAAAGTCTAGGATGATTATGTCTCTAAATGCATAGATGATGGTTTTGCATTTCATAAGAATTGAATTGTAAGTTTCATTGATAATGTGGAGTTGGTATGAACATGTGAGAGTTGATTGAATGCAATATGACATACATGTTTGGTTAGTTTAAGTCCATAACAACCTGTGAGTTTTTGAGCCTATATATGCTTTCTTCTTGAGTGATAATATGAAATTTCGTGATTGTTTTGTGAACCTCATTATTCTTTGCATATTCAATGACTATGTGCCATAGCTTTTAATGGACTCTAGAATTTACTAGAACTCATCTTTTGTGATTGTTGAAACTTTTAAGTCATAAAATGCTCTGATTTTGAAAGGGATTTATGGATCATTTCTAGGATTACCACCACTTTAGCCAAACAGCCATGTATCCCTATATGTGCCCTGTTTGGGACCCCTTAATTGAACCCCATTTGAGCCTACATTGAGCCTTTTCTTCATCACCTATATTATCTCCATGCTTAGTATAGTTATCTCTACCTTGTCCTATAGACTTGGCAGAACTATTTTTGAGATGATGTTGTGATGATGCATGAAATAAGTGTGGGGTGGAAGACATGAGAAAAGAAAATATGAACAAGCTTTTAAGCAAATGCCGAAAAAAGAAAAGGAAAAAATGATGATGAATGAAAAAATGATGAGATCGGCAATACATGAAAAGGAAAGAAAAGATGTTGTCTTCCATTTGTGATTTGGAGTTGAGTTGAATTGAAGGTCTAAAAAAGTTTATTTGACCTTTGTCCATGTTCACTTTGTGGTTAAAATGATGTTTGGGCCCAACTTGTTATATTTGGCCATTGATGGTGTGTGGTGTCATAAGGATGGTGTTTACTCTGCTAAGTCTATAGGATTACCTTTGTGATTCCTTGATATTCCATGCCTTTAGCTAAGCCTAACCATTCACCCTTATCAAATGATCCTAATGATTCTTAAAATGAGCAAATCTTGGTTTGTGGAGACGATCACAAGAGTTGAGCATATGGTTTTGGTCCATTTGTGCACTTAGTTGTTAAATGAGGTTTTCCTTTTGTTATTCACAAAGTGCTTTCATTTGATGAAATATGCAGGCTATTTGATGCTTTATTATCCTTTCTCTTGCATATACTTGTGTGTGAATCATAACCATGAATCTGAGTGAGAAGAAGAGAGTATGCCTTGTGAGGAGGATTGGATTGACTAAACATGTTATATGCCTATTGTCTCATTTCTTACTTATTCATACTATGAAACATGTTTATGAAACTTGGAATTTATGTGCTTACATTCAAATGCTTAAACTTGAAAGCTATGTGTTTTGAGATTCTGAGACAATCATTTAGGGGCAATAGTGTTTTGTGTTGTTTTGTTTTGTTTTGCTAAGGGACTAGCAAAAGCCAAGTGTGGGGTAGTTGATAGGAGCACTTTGTGCTACGTTCTTAATATGTTTTTACCTCCATTTGTACTTTGCTTAACCCTTATTGTTGTAATATCGAGTCATTGAGTCACAATAGGAGTCTTGGATGGTTATGGATGTGTTTTTGTGCTTAAACGAGTTAAAAACGAAGAATTGGTCTAGAGTCCTAGTTTGAGTAGGAATCCTTATAGGACTAGGAAACCTAGTTGAATTTGGAGTCTTCATCTTTCTACGTTTTGGTCGCATTGGCGATATCTTGAGAGTCATGTTTGCATTAGGAATCCTTGTTAGACTAGGAAACGTACCATTTTGGAAAGTCCTACTTGAACTCAAACTCTTATTACGAAACTTTCCTAAATGAACTTCCTTGTTCTAGTAACTTACTTATTCTAGTAAGTTTCCTTTTTGCAAATTAGAAACTTTCCTAATCTAGTTGAGCTCATCTATTACATGTGTCTTTTTAAGACAACTAATGTCTAGATTAGGACATGATTTTCGAATGGATTATCTCTTACTTATGTTTTCTTTTCTTATTTTCAGATTTAAGAGATAATTGCAAGGTAATTAAATGATTCAGCCGTGCAAGGTGGGAGATGAAGATAAGGCACGAATTGGAGAGGAAATAGGAGTCCATGCCGTGCATGACTCTTGAGAGAAAATAGAGATCAGCCGTGCCTATTCAAATCAGCCAAGGATAAGGAGTCATGCCGTGTATAGAAGAGTTATACAAGGGGAAGAGGTATTCAGCCGTGCCTTATCAATTCAGCAACTAAAAAGGAGCCCATGCCGTGCAGCCCATGAGAGAATCAAGGAGATAAGAGCTTGTTCTACAAGGAAAACAAGGAGAGCCATTCGATGCATTCATTGAGGAGAGATCACAGCCGTGTATTGATGGACCAAGCAGCCCGAAACCCTAGCAGCCTCTCCCTTGCTTCCTCTATATATAGCTCGGCCTCCCTTCAGAAAATCCATCTCCATTCTCCCACAAACACAGCCGAATTGTTGCCCAAACACAACCAGAAAATTCAAGCCACAAAACCTTCATCCATCATCACCAAACCGTGCTCATCTTCCTCCTCTCCCAAATCGAATCCATTCTTGCCGAATCCTAGAAGGTTTCTAAAGTGTGATTCATCCATGGCTTGTAATTTTTCTTTTGGTTTTCTGCAATTTTCGATTTCATTGTATGAATTCTTGGATGTGATTTTCGGTTTTATATATGAAGAACATAAATTCAGACTTCTTTGGTTTTATGTTTTGATTGTATGAATTCATGAGATTTGTATGTTTGCTGTGTATAATGACATAGGGGCAGTAGGTTTCGAAATAATTTTAGGTTTTATTTCAATTAGTTCCTTGAACTTGTACATCTAAATCAATGCTTGAGGAAGCCAAGGCCATGGTTCTCCTAGGGTTGCGATTTAATTCACCAAAGTGTTCTTCGATTGAATATGCGCTTCGTGTTTCAATTATGGATACTTATATAGGGCTGTGATAGTTCTAGGAATTTGCATGTTTAATCAAGATGAGTGACGCCATGCTTGTGTAACATGTCTCCAACTCGACTTAATGTGCTTATGTGCTACTTTGTTGTTTAACTAGACGCTTCGTTATGTTGAACTCTCTTTAGCATATGTTTAGGATTGAACGCTTCGTTGATTCTAGATAAATAAGAAGTCTTAACGATTAGATGAACCGCTTCGGATTCTAATTAGAATTGGAATTGAAATGGACTTAGAAAGAATCAAAATAAGCCGCTGCCTATATGTTGTTCTATGCGTGTCATACATGTTTCTTGAGTGAAATTCGTGTTTTGTTTATGTGATGAATGGTTGATCAATTGTATATAAGTAATTTAGGATTTATTTTAAGTTGTAGTTTTAGAATCCAACTCAAATCTCCCAATAACATGATAAGTGTTGAGGCCCTTTTGATTCCCCGGACTGAACGATCCCTGCTTATTCTATACTAACGATGATGTTTTACAGGGTATTTTATAGACGTTCTAACAGAACGCTCTATCAACAATTGGAATAGTAAAGATACGCAATCGATGTAAAGATACTCATTTCGAAAGAAACACACTCCCACACTTGCAAAACTCTAAAATTCAATAGAAACTCGCATCAGAAAGCCTTACAGAAAGATACTCAAACGAGAAATGAAAAGATACACAATTGTTATAGTAAAGATACGCAATCGATGTAAAGATACTCAGTTTGAAAGAAACACACTCCCACACTTGCAAAACTCTCAAATACAATAGAAACTCGCATCAGAAGCCTTACAGAAAGATACTCAAACAAGAAATGAAAAGATACACAATTGGAATAGTAAAGATTCGCAAACGATGTAAAGATACTCAGTTTGAAAGAAACACACTCCCACACTTGCAAAACTCTAAAATTCAATAGAAACTCGCATCAGAAAGCCTTACAGAAAGATACTCAAACGAGAAATGAAAAGATACACAATTGGAATAGTAAAGATACGCAATCGATGTAAAGATACTCAGTTTGAAAGAAACACACTCCCACACTTGCAAAACTCTAAAATTCAATAGAAACTCGCATCAGAAAGCCTTACTGAAAGATACTAAAACGAGAAATGAAAAGATACACAATTGGAATAGTAAAGATACGCAATCGATGTAAAGATACTCAGTTTGAAAGAAACAAACTCCCACACTTGCAAAACTCTCAAATACAATAGAAACTCGCATCAGAAGCCTTACAGAAAGATACTCAAACGAGAAATGAAAAGATACAGAATTGGAATAGTAAAGATACGCAAACGATGTAAAGATACACAATTGGAATAGTAAAGATACGCAAACGATGTAAAGATACTCAGTTTGAAAGAAACACACTCCCACACTTGCAAAACTCTCAAATTCAATAGAAACTCGCATCAGAAAGCCTTACAGAAAGATACTCAAACGAGAAATCAAAAGATACAGAATTGAAATAGTAAAGATACGCAAACAATGTAAAGATACACAATTGGAATAGTAAAGATACGCAAACGATGTAAAGATACTCAGTTTGAAAGAAACACACTCCCACACTTGCAAAACTCTCAAATTCAATAGAAACTCGCATCAGAAAGCCTTACAGAAAGATAATCAAACGAGAAATGAAAAGATACACAATTGGAATAGTAAAGATACGCAATCGATGTAAACATAGTCTGTTTGAAACAAACACACTCCCACACTTGCAAAACTCTCTAATACAATAGAAACTCGCATCAGAAGCCCTACAGAAAGATACTCAAACGAGAAATGAAAAGATACAGAATTGGAATAGTAAAGATACGGAAACGATGTAAAGATACACAATTGGAATAGTAAAGATACGCAAACGATGTAAAGATACTCAGTTTGAAAGAAACACACTCCCACACTTGCAAAACTCTAAAATTCAATAGAAACTCGCATCAGAAAGCCTTACAGAAAGATACTCAAACGAGAAATGAAAAGATACACAATTGGAATAGTAAAGATACGCAATCGATGTAAAGATACTCAGTTTGAAAGAAACACACTCCCACACTTTTAAAACTCTCAAATTCAATAGAAACTCGCATCAGAAAGCCTTACTGAAAGATACTAAAACGAGAAATGAAAAGATACACAATTGGAATAGTAAAGATACGCAATCGATGTAAAGATACTCAGTTTGAAAGAAACACACTCCCACACTTGCAAAACTCTCAAATACAATAGAAACTCGCATCAGAAGCCTTACAGAAAGATACTCAAACGAGAAATGAAAAGATACAGAATTGGAATAGTAAAGATACGCAAACGATGTAAAGATACACAATTGGAATAGTAAAGATACGCAAACGATGTAAAGATACTCAGTTTGAAAGAAACACACTCCCACACTTGCAAAACTCTCAAATTCAATAGAAACTCGCATCAGAAAGCCTTACAGAAAGATACTCAAACGAGAAATCAAAAGATACAGAATTGAAATAGTAAAGATACGCAAACAATGTAAAGATACACAATTGGAATAGTAAAGATACGCAAACGATGTAAAGATACTCAGTTTGAAAGAAACACACTCCCACACTTGCAAAACTCTAAAATTCAATAGAAACTCGCATCAGAAAGCCTTACAGAAAGATACTCAAACGAGAAATGAAAAGATACACAATTGGAATAGTAAAGATACGCAATCGATGTAAAGATACTCAGTTTGAAAGAAACACACTCCCACACTTTTAAAACTCTCAAATTCAATAGAAACTCGCATCAGAAAGCCTTACTGAAAGATACTAAAACGAGAAATGAAAAGATACACAATTGGAATAGTAAAGATACGCAATCGATGTAAAGATACTCATTTCGAAAGAAACACACTCCCACACTTGCAAAACTCTAAAATTCAATAGAAACTCGCATCAGAAAGCCTTACAGAAAGATACTCAAACGAGAAATGAAAAGATACACAATTGTTATAGTAAAGATACGCAAACGATGTAAAGATACTCAGTTTGAAAGAAACACACTCCCACACTTGCAAAACTCTCAAATTCAATAGAAACTCGCATCAGAAAGCCTTACAGAAAGATAATCAAACGAGAAATGAAAAGATACACAATTGGAATAGTAAAGATACGCAATCGATGTAAACATAGTCTGTTTGAAACAAACACACTCCCACACTTGCAAAACTCTCTAATACAATAGAAACTCGCATCAGAAGCCCTACAGAAAGATACTCAAACGAGAAATGAAAAGATACAGAATTGGAATAGTAAAGATACGGAAACGATGTAAAGATACACAATTGGAATAGTAAAGATACGCAAACGATGTAAAGATACTCAGTTTGAAAGAAACACACTCCCACACTTGCAAAACTATAAAATTCAATAGAAACTCGCATCAGAAAGCCTTACAGAAAGATACTCAAACGAGAAATGAAAAGATACACAATTGGAATAGTAAAGATACGCAATCGATGTAAAGATACTCAGTTTGAAAGAAACACACTCCCACACTTTTAAAACTCTCAAATTCAATAGAAACTCGCATCAGAAAGCCTTACTGAAAGATACTAAAACGAGAAATGAAAAGATACACAATTGGAATAGTAAAGATACGCAATCGATGTAAAGATACTCAGTTTGAAAGAAACACACTCCCACACTTGCAAAACTCTCAAATACAATAGAAACTCGCATCAGAAGCCTTACAGAAAGATACTCAAACGAGAAATGAAAAGATACAGAATTGGAATAGTAAAGATACGCAAACGATGTAAAGATACACAATTGGAATAGTAAAGATACGCAAACGATGTAAAGATACTCAGTTTGAAAGAAACACACTCCCACACTTGCAAAACTCTCAAATTCAATAGAAACTCGCATCAGAAAGCCTTACAGAAAGATACTCAAACGAGAAATCAAAAGATACAGAATTGAAATAGTAAAGATACGCAAACAATGTAAAGATACACAATTGGAATAGTAAAGATACGCAAACGATGTAAAGATACTCAGTTTGAAAGAAACACACTCCCACACTTGCAAAACTCTCAAATTCAATAGAAACTCGCATCAGAAAGCCTTACAGAAAGATACTCAAACGAGAAATGAAAAGATACACAATTGGAATAGTAAAGATACGCAATCGATGTAAAGATACTCAGTTTGAAAGAAACACAATCTCACACTTGCAAAACTCTAAAATTCAATAGAAACTCGCATCTGAAAGCCTTACAGAAAGATACTCAAACGAGAAATGAAAAGATACACAATTGGAATAGTAAAGATACGCAATCGATGTAAAGATACTCAGTTTGAAAGAAACACACTCCCACACTTGCAAAACTCTCAAATACAATAGAAACTCGCATCAGAAGCCTTACAGAAAGATACTCAAACGAGAAATGAAAAGATACAGAATTGGAATCGTAAAGATACGCAAACGATGTAAAGATACACAATTGGAATAGTAAAGATACGCAAACGATGTAAAGATACTCAGTTTGAAAGAAACACACTCCCACACTTGCAAAACTCTCAAATTCAATAGAAACTCGCATCAGAAAGCCTTACAGAAAGATACTCAAACGAGAAATCAAAAGATACAGAATTGAAATAGTAAAGATACGCAAACAATGTAAAGATACACAATTGGAATAGTAAAGATACGCAAACGATGTAAAGATACACAATTGGAATAGTAAAGATACGCAAACGATGTAAAGATACTCAGTTTGAAAGAAACACACTCCCACACTTGCAAAACTCTCAAATTCAATAGAAACTCGCATCAGAAAGCCTTACAGAAAGATACTCAAACGAGAAATCAAAAGATACAGAATTGAAATAGTAAAGATACGCAAACAATGTAAAGATACACAATTGGAATAGTAAAGATACGCAAACGATGTAAAGATACTCAGTTTGAAAGAAACACACTCCCACACTTGCAAAACTCTAAAATTCAATAGAAACTCGCATCAGAAAGCCTTACAGAAAGATACTCAAACGAGAAATGAAAAGATACACAATTGTTATAGTAAAGATACGCAATCGATGTAAAGATACTCAGTTTGAAAGAAACACACTCCCACACTTGCAAAACTCTCAAATACAATAGAAACTCGCATCAGAAGCCTTACAGAAAGATACTCAAACAAGAAATGAAAAGATACACAATTGGAATAGTAAAGATTCGCAAACGATGTAAAGATACTCAGTTTGAAAGAAACACACTCCCACACTTGCAAAACTCTAAAATTCAATAGAAACTCGCATCAGAAAGCCTTACAGAAAGATACTCAAACGAGAAATGAAAAGATACACAATTGGAATAGTAAAGATACGCAATCGATGTAAAGATACTCAGTTTGAAAGAAACACACTCCCACACTTGCAAAACTCTAAAATTCAATAGAAACTCGCATCAGAAAGCCTTACTGAAAGATACTAAAACGAGAAATGAAAAGATACACAATTGGAATAGTAAAGATACGCAATCGATGTAAAGATACTCAGTTTGAAAGAAACAAACTCCCACACTTGCAAAACTCTCAAATACAATAGAAACTCGCATCAGAAGCCTTACAGAAAGATACTCAAACGAGAAATGAAAAGATACAGAATTGGAATAGTAAAGATACGCAAACGATGTAAAGATACACAATTGGAATAGTAAAGATACGCAAACGATGTAAAGATACTCAGTTTGAAAGAAACACACTCCCACACTTGCAAAACTCTCAAATTCAATAGAAACTCGCATCAGAAAGCCTTACAGAAAGATACTCAAACGAGAAATCAAAAGATACAGAATTGAAATAGTAAAGATACGCAAACAATGTAAAGATACACAATTGGAATAGTAAAGATACGCAAACGATGTAAAGATACTCAGTTTGAAAGAAACACACTCCCACACTTGCAAAACTCTCAAATTCAATAGAAACTCGCATCAGAAAGCCTTACAGAAAGATAATCAAACGAGAAATGAAAAGATACACAATTGGAATAGTAAAGATACGCAATCGATGTAAACATAGTCTGTTTGAAACAAACACACTCCCACACTTGCAAAACTCTCTAATACAATAGAAACTCGCATCAGAAGCCCTACAGAAAGATACTCAAACGAGAAATGAAAAGATACAGAATTGGAATAGTAAAGATACGGAAACGATGTAAAGATACACAATTGGAATAGTAAAGATACGCAAACGATGTAAAGATACTCAGTTTGAAAGAAACACACTCCCACACTTGCAAAACTCTAAAATTCAATAGAAACTCGCATCAGAAAGCCTTACAGAAAGATACTCAAACGAGAAATGAAAAGATACACAATTGGAATAGTAAAGATACGCAATCGATGTAAAGATACTCAGTTTGAAAGAAACAAACTCCCACACTTGCAAAACTCTCAAATACAATAGAAACTCGCATCAGAAGCCTTACAGAAAGATACTCAAACGAGAAATGAAAAGATACAGAATTGGAATAGTAAAGATACGCAAACGATGTAAAGATACACAATTGGAATAGTAAAGATACGCAAACGATGTAAAGATACTCAGTTTGAAAGAAACACACTCCCACACTTGCAAAACTCTCAAATTCAATAGAAACTCGCATCAGAAAGCCTTACAGAAAGATACTCAAACGAGAAATGAAAAGATACAGAATTGGAATAGTAAAGATACGGAAACGATGTAAAGATACACAATTGGAATAGTAAAGATACGCAAACGATGTAAAGATACTCAGTTTGAAAGAAACACACTCCCACACTTGCAAAACTCTAAAATTCAATAGAAACTCGCATCAGAAAGCCTTACAGAAAGATACTCAAACGAGAAATGAAAAGATACACAATTGGAATAGTAAAGATACGCAATCGATGTAAAGATACTCAGTTTGAAAGAAACACACTCCCACACTTGCAAAACTCTCAAATACAATAGAAACTCGCATCAGAAGCCTTACAGAAAGATACTCAAACGAGAAATGAAAAGATACAGAATTGGAATAGTAAAGATACGCAAACGATGTAAAGATACACAATTGGAATAGTAAAGATACGCAAACGATGTAAAGATACTCAGTTTGAAAGAAACACACTCCCACACTTGCAAAACTCTCAAATTCAATAGAAACTCGCATCAGAAAGCCTTACAGAAAGATACTCAAACGAGAAATCAAAAGATACAGAATTGAAATAGTAAAGATACGCAAACAATGTAAAGATACACAATTGGAATAGTAAAGATACGCAAACGATGTAAAGATACTCAGTTTGAAAGAAACACACTCCCACACTTGCAAAACTCTCAAATTCAATAGAAACTCGCATCAGAAAGCCTTACAGAAAGATACTCAAACGAGAAATGAAAAGATACACAATTGGAATAGTAAAGATACGCAATCGATGTAAAGATACTCAGTTTGAAAGAAACACAATCTCACACTTGCAAAACTCTAAAATTCAATAGAAACTCGCATCTGAAAGCCTTACAGAAAGATACTCAAACGAGAAATGAAAAGATACACAATTGGAATAGTAAAGATACGCAATCGATGTAAAGATACTCAGTTTGAAAGAAACACACTCCCACACTTGCAAAACTCTCAAATTCAATAGAAACTCGCATCAGAAAGCCTTACAGAAAGATACTCAAACGAGAAATGAAAAGATACACAATTGGAATAGTAAAGATACGCAATCGATGTAAAGATACTCAGTTTGAAAGAAACACAATCTCACACTTGCAAAACTCTAAAATTCAATAGAAACTCGCATCTGAAAGCCTTACAGAAAGATACTCAAACGAGAAATGAAAAGATACACAATTGGAATAGTAAAGATACGCAATCGATGTAAAGATACTCAGTTTGAAAGAAACACACTCCCACACTTGCAAAACTCTCAAATTCAATAGAAACTCGCATCAGAAAGCCTTACAGAAAGATACTCAAACGAGAAATGAAAAGATACACAATTGGAATAGTAAAGATACGCAATCGATGTAAAGATACTCAGTTTGAAAGAAACACACTCCCACACTTGCAAAACTCTCAAATACAATAGAAACTCGCATCAGAAGCCTTACAGAAAGATACTCAAACGAGAAATGAAAAGATACAGAATTGGAATAGTAAAGATACGCAAACGATGTAAAGATACACAATTGGAATAGTAAAGATACGCAAACGATGTAAAGATACTCAGTTTGAAAGAAACACACTCCCACACTTGCAAAACTCTCAAATTCAATAGAAACTCGCATCAGAAAGCCTTACAGAAAGATACTCAAACGAGAAATCAAAAGATACATAATTGAAATAGTAAAGATACGCAAACAATGTAAAGATACACAATTGGAATAGTAAAGATACGCAAACGATGTAAAGATACTCAGTTTGAAAGAAACACACTCCCACACTTGCAAAACTCTCAAATTCAATAGAAACTCGCATCAGAAAGCCTTACAGAAAGATACTCAAACGAGAAATGAAAAGATACACAATTGGAATAGTAAAGATACGCAATCGATGTAAAGATACTCAGTTTGAAAGAAACACAATCTCACACTTGCAAAACTCTAAAATTCAATAGAAACTCGCATCTGAAAGCCTTACAGAAAGATACTCAAACAAGAAATGAAAAGATACACAATTGGAATAGTAAAGATTCGCAAACGATGTAAAGATACTCAGTTTGAAAGAAACAGACTCCCACACTTGCAAAACTCTCAAATTCAATAGAAACTCGCATCAGAAAGCCTTACAGAAAGATACTCAAACGAGAAATCAAAAGATACAGAATTGGAATAGTAAAGATACGCAAACAATGTAAAGATACACAATTGGAATAGTAAAGATACGCAATCGATGTAAACATAGTCAGTTTGAAAGAAACACACTCCCACACTTGCAAAACTCTCTAATACAATAGAAACTCGCATCAGAAGCCCTACAGAAAGATACTCAAACGAGAAATGAAAAGATACAGAATTGGAATAGTAAAGATACGCAAACGATGTAAAGATACACAATTGGAATAGTAAAGATACGCAAACGATGTAAAGATACTCAGTTTGAAAGAAACACACTCCCACACTTGCAAAACTCTCAAATACAATAGAACTCGCATCAGAAGCCTTACATAAAGATACTCAAACGCGAAATGAAAAGATACAGAATTGGAATAGTAAAGATACGCAAACGATGTAAAGATACACAATTGGAATAGTAAAGATACGCAAACGATGTAAAGATACTCAGTTTGAAAGAAACACATTCCCACACTTGCAAAACTCTCAAATACAATAGAAACTCGCATCAGAAGCCTTACAGAAAGATACTCAAACGAGAAATGAAAAGATACATAATTGGAATAGTAAAGATACGCAAACAATGTAAAGATACACAATTGGAATAGTAAAGATACGCAAACGATGTAAAGATACACAATTGGAATAGTAAAGATACGCAAACGATGTAAATATACTCAGTTTGAAAGAAACACACTCCCACATTTGCAAAACTCTCAAATTCAATAGAAACTCGCATCAGCCTTACAGAAAGATACTCAAACGAGAAATCAAAAGATACAGAATTGGAATAGTAAAGATACGCAAACAATGTAAAGATACACAATTGGAATAGTAAAGATACGCAAACGATGTAAAGGTACTCAGTTTGAAAGAAACACACTCCCACACTTGCAAAACTCTCAAATTCAATAGAAACTCGCATCAGAAAGCCTTACAGAAAGATACTCAAACGAGAAATGAAAAGATATACAATTGGAATAGTAAAGATACGCAATCGATGTAAAGATACTCATTTCGAAAGAAACACACTCCCACACTTGCAAAACTCTAAAATTCAATAGAAACTCGCATCAGAAAGCCTTACAGAAAGATACTCAAACGAGAAATGAAAAGATACACAATTGTTATAGTAAAGATACGCAATCGATGTAAAGATACTCAGTTTGAAAGAAACACACTCCCACACTTGCAAAACTCTCAAATACAATAGAAACTCGCATCAGAAGCCTTACAGAAAGATACTCAAACAAGAAATGAAAAGATACACAATTGGAATAGTAAAGATTCGCAAACGATGTAAAGATACTCAGTTTGAAAGAAACACACTCCCACACTTGCAAAACTCTCAAATTCAATAGAAACTCGCATCAGAAAGCCTTACAGAAAGATACTCAAACGAGAAATCAAAAGATACAGAATTGGAATAGTAAAGATACGCAAACAATGTAAAGATACACAATTTGAATAGTAAAGATACGCAAACGATGTAAAGATACTCAGTTTGAAAGAAACACACTCCCACACTTGCAAAACTCTCAAATTCAATAGAAACTCGCATCAGAAAGCCTTACAGAAAGATACTCAAACGAGAAATGAAAAGATACACAATTGGAATAGTAAAGATACGCAATCGATGTAAAGATACTCAGTTTGAAAGAAACACACTCCCACACTTGCAAAACTCTCAAATACAATAGAAACTCGCATCAGAAGCCTTACAGAAAGATACTCAAACGAGAAATGAAAAGATACAGAATTGGAATAGTAAAGATACGCAAACGATGTAAAGATACTCAGTTTGAAAGAAACACACTCCCACACTTGCAAAACTCTCAAATTCAATAGAAACTCGCATCAGAAAGCCTTACAGAAAGATACTCAAACGAGAAATCAAAAGATACAGAATTGGAATAGTAAAGATACGCAAACGATGTAAAGATACACAATTGGAATAGTAAAGATACGCAAACGATGTAAAGATACTCAGTTTGAAAGAAACACATTCCCACACTTGCAAAACTCTCAAATACAATAGAAACTCGCATCAGAAGCCTTACAGAAAGATACTCAAACGAGAAATGAAAAGATACATAATTGGAATAGTAAAGATATGCAAACAATGTAAAGATACACAATTGGAATAGTAAAGATACGCAAACGATGTAAAGATACTCAGTTTGAAAGAAACACACTCCCACACTTGGAAAACACTAAAATTTAATAGAAACTCGCATAAGAAAGCCTTACAGAAAGATACTCAAACGAGAAATCAAAAGATACAGAATTGGAATAGTAAAGATACGCAAACAATGTAAAGATACACAATTGGAATAGTAAAGATACGCAAACGATGTAAAGATACTCAGTTTGAAAGAAACACACTCCCACACTTGCAAAACTCTCAAATTCAATAGAAACTCGCATCAGAAAGCCTTACAGAAAGATACTCAAACGAGAAATCAAAAGATACAAAATTGGAATAGTAAAGATACGCAAACAATGAAAAGATACAGAATTGGAATAGTAAAGATACGCAAACGATGTAAAGATACACAATTGGAATAGTAAAGATACGCAAACGATGTAAAGATACTCAGTTTGAAAGAAACACACTCCCACACTTGCAAAACTCTCAAATTCAATAGAAACTCGCATCAGAAAGCCTTACAGAAAGTTACTCAAACGAGAAATCAAAAGATACAGAATTGGAATAGTAAAGATACGCAAACAATGAAAAGATACAGAATTGGAATAGTAAAGATACGCAAACGATGTAAAGATACACAATTGGAATAGTAAAGATACGCAAACGATGTAAAGATACTCAGTTTGAAAGAAACACACTCCCACACTTGCAAAACTCTCAAATTCAATAGAAACTCGCATCAGAAAGCCTTACAGAAAGATACTCAAACGAGAAATCAAAAGATACAGAATTGGAATAGTAAAGATACGCAAACAATGAAAAGATACAGAATTGGAATAGTAAAGATACGCAAACGATGTAAAGATACACAATTGGAATAGTAAAGATACGCAAACGATGTAAAGATACTCAGTTTGAAAGAAACACACTCCCACACTTGCAAAAATCTCAAATTCAATAGAAACTCGCATCAGAAGCCTTACAGAAAGATACTCAAACGAGAAATGAAAAGATACACAATTGGAATAGTAAAGATACGCAATCGATGTAAAGATACTCAGTTTGAAAGAAACACACTCCCACACTTGCAAAACTCTCAAATACAATAGAACTCGCATCAGAAGCCTTACATAAAGATACTCAAACGCGAAATGAAAAGATACAGAATTGGAATAGTAAAGATACGCAAACGATGTAAAGATACACAATTGGAATAGTAAAGATACGCAAACGATGTAAAGATACTCAGTTTGAAAGAAACACATTCCCACACTTGCAAAACTCTCAAATACAATAGAAACTTGCATCAGAAGCCTTACAGAAAGATACTCAAACGAGAAATGAAAAGATAGATAATTGGAATAGTAAAGATACGCAAACGATGTAAAGATACACAATTGGAATAGTAAAGATACGCAAACGATGTAAAGATACTCAGTTTGAAAGAAACACATTCCCACACTTGCAAAACTCTCAAATACAATAGAAACTCGCATCAGAAGCCTTACAGAAAGATACTCAAACGAGAAATGAAAAGATACAGAATTGGAAAAGTAAAGATACGCAAACGATGTAAAGATACACAATTGGAATATTAAAGATACGCAAACGATGTAAAGATACTCAGTTTGAAAGAAACACATTCCCACACTTGCAAAACTCTCAAATTCAATAGAAACTCGCATCAGAAAGCCTTATAGAAAGATACTCAAACGAGAAATCAAAAGATACAGAATTGGAATAGTAAAGATACGCAAACAATGTAAAGATACACAATTGGAATAGTAAAGATACGCAAACGATGTAAAGATACTCAGTTTGAAAGAAACACACTCCCACACTTGCAAAACTCTCAAATTCAATAGAAACTCGCATCAGAAAGCCTTACAGAAAGATACTCAAACGAGAAATCAAAAGATACAGAATTGGAATAGTAAAGATACGCAAACAATGTAAAGATACACAATTGGAATAGTAAAGATACGCAAACGATGTAAAGATACTCAGTTTGAAAGAAACACACTCCCACACTTGCAAAACTCTCAAATTCAATAGAAACTCGCATCAGAAAGCCTTACAGAAAGATACTCAAACGAGAAATGAAAAGATATACAATTGGAATAGTAAAGATACGCAATCGATGTAAAGATACTCAGTTCGAAAGAAACACACTCCCATACTTGCAAAACTCTAAAATTCAATAGAAACTCGCATCAGAAAGCCTTACAGAAAGATACTCAAACGAGAAATGAAAAGATACACAATTGGAATAGTAAAGATACGCAATCGATGTAAAGATACTCAGTTTGAAAGAAACACACTCCCACACTTGCAAAACTCTCAAATACCATAGAAACTCGCATCAGAAGCCTTACAGAAAGATACTCAAACAAGAAATGAAAAGATACACAATTGGAATAGTAAAGATTCGCAAACGATGTAAAGATACTCAGTTTGAAAGAAACACACTCCCACACTTGCAAAACTCTCAAATTCAATAGAAACTCGCATCAGAAAGCCTTACAGAAAGATACTAAAACGAGAAATCAAAAGATACAGAATTGGAATAGTAAAGATACGCAAACAATGTAAAGATACACAATTGGAATAGTAAAGATACGCAAACGATGTAAAGATACTCAGTTTGAAAGAAACACACTCCCACACTTGCAAAACTCTCAAATTCAATAGAAACTCGCATCAGAAAGCCTTACAGAAAGATACTCAAACGAGAAATGAAAAGATACACAATTGGAATAGTAAAGATACGCAATCGATGTAAAGATACTCAGCTCGAAAGAAACACACTCCCACACTTGCAAAACTCTAAAATTCAATAGAAACTCGCATCAGAAAGCCTTACAGAAAGATACTCAAACGAGAAATGAAAAGATACACAATTGGAATAGTAAAGATACGCAATCGATGTAAAGATACTCAGTTTGAAAGAAACACACTCCCACACTTGCAAAACTCTCAAATACAATAGAAACTCGCATCAGAAGCCTTACAGAAAGATACTCAAACAAGAAATGAAAAGATACACAATTGGAATAGTAAAGATACGCAAACGATGTAAAGATACTCAGTTTGAAAGAAACACACTCCCACACTTGCAAAACTCTCAAATTCAATAGAAACTCGCATCAGAAAGCCTTACAGAAAGATACTCAAACGAGAAATCAAAAGATACAGAATTGGAATAGTAAAGATACGGAAACAATGAAAAGATACAGAATTGGAATAGTAAAGATACGCAAACGATGTAAAGATACACAATTGGAATAGTAAAGATACGCAAACGATGTAAAGATACTCAGTTTGAAAGAAACACACTCCCACACTTGCAAAACTCTCAAATTCAATAGAAATTCGCATCAGAAAGCCTTACAGAAAGATACTCAAACGAGAAATCAAAAGATACAGAATTGGAATAGTAAAGATACGCAAACAATGAAAAGATACACAATTGGAATAGTAAAGATACGCAAACGATGTAAAGATACACAATTGGAATAGTAAAGATACGCAAACGATGTAAAGATACTCAGTTTGAAAGAAACACACTCCCACACTTGCAAAACTCTCAAATTCAATAGAAACTCGCATCAGAAAGCCTTACAGAAAGATACTCAAACGAGAAATGAAAAGATACACAATTGGAATAGTAAAGATACGCAATCGATGTAAAGATACTCAGTTTGAAAGAAACACACTCCCACACTTGCAAAACTCTCAAATACAATAGAAACTCGCATCAGAAGCCTTACAGAAAGATACTCAAACGAGAAATGAAAAGATACAGAATTGGAATAGTAAAGATACGCAAACGATGTAAAGATACACAATTGGAATAGTAAAGATACGCAAACGATGTAAAGATACTCAGTTTGAAAGAAACACATTCCCACACTTGCAAAACTCTCAAATACAATCGAAACTCGCATCAGAAGCCTTACAGAAAGATACTCAAACGAGAAATGAAAAGATACATAATTGGAATAGTAAAGATATGCAAACAATGCAAAGATACACAATTGGAATAGTAAAGATACGCAAACGATGTAAAGATACTCAGTTTGAAAGAAACACACTCCCACACTTGGAAAACTCTAAAATTCAATAGAAACTCGCATCAGAAAGCCTTACAGAAAGATACTCAAACGAGAAATCAAAAGATACAGAATTGGAATAGTAAAGATACGCAAACAATGTAAAGATACACAATTGGAATAGTAAAGATACGCAAACGATGTAAAGATACTCAGTTTGAAAGAAACACACTCCCACACTTGCAAAACTCTCAAATTCAATAGAAACTCGCATCAGAAAGCCTTACAGAAAGATACTCAAACGAGAAATGAAAAGATACACAATTGGAATAGTAAAGATACGCAATCGATGTAAAGATACTCAGTTCGAAAGAAACACACTCCCACACTTGCAAAACTCTAAAATTCAATAGAAACTCGCATCAGAAAACCTTACAGAAAGATTCTCAAACGAGAAATGAAAAGATACACAATTGGAATAGTAAAGATACGCAATCGATGTAAAGATACTCAGTTTGAAAGAAACACACTCCCACACTTGCAAAACTCTCAAATACAATAGAAACTCGCATCAGAAACCTTACAGAAAGATACTCAAACAAGAAATGAAAAGATACACAATTGGAATAGTAAAGATACGCAAACGATGTAAAGATACTCAGTTTGAAAGAAACACACTCCCACACTTGCAAAACTCTCAAATTCAATAGAAACTCGCATCAGAAAGCCTTACAGAAAGATACTCAAACGAGAAATCAAAAGATACAGAATTGGAATAGTAAAGATACGCAAACAATGAAAAGATACAGAATTGGAATAGTAAAGATACGCAAACGATGTAAAGATACACAATTGGAATAGTAAAGATACGCAAACGATGTAAAGATACTCAGTTTGAAAGAAACACACTCCCACACTTGCAAAAATCTCAAATTCAATAGAAACTCGCATCAGAAAGCCTTACAGAAAGATACTCAAACGAGAAATCAAAAGATACAGAATTGAAATAGTAAAGATACGCAAACAATGTAAAGATACACAATTGGAATAGTAAAGATACGCAAACGATGTAAAGATACTCAGTTTGAAAGAAACACACTCCCACACTTGCAAAACTCTCAAATTCAATAGAAACTCGCATCAGAAAGCCTTACAGAAAGATACTCAAACGAGAAATGAAAAGATACACAATTGGAATAGTAAAGATACGCAATCGATGTAAAGATACTCAGTTTGAAAGAAACACACTCCCACACTTGCAAAACTCTAAAATTCAATAGAAACTCGCATCAGAAAGCCTTACAGAAAGATACTCAAACGAGAAATGAAAAGATACACAATTGGAACAGTAAAGATACGCAATCGATGTAAACATAGTCAGTTTGAAAGAAACACACTCCCACACTTGCAAAACTCTCTAATACAATAGAAACTCGCATCAGAAGCCCTACAGAAAGATACTCAAACGAGAAATGAAAAGATACAGAATTGGAATAGTAAAGATACGCAAACGATGTAAAGATACACAATTGGAATAGTAAAGATACGCAAACGATGTAAAGATACTCAGTTTGAAAGAAACACACTCCCACACTTGCAAAACTCTCAAATACAATAGAACTCGCATCAGAAGCCTTACATAAAGATACTCAAACGCGAAATGAAAAGATACAGAATTGGAATAGTAAAGATACGCAAACGATGTAAAGATACACAATTGGAATAGTAAAGATACGCAAACGATGTAAAGATACTCAGTTTGAAAGAAACACATTCCCACACTTGCAAAACTCTCAAATACAATAGAAACTCGCATCAGAAGCCTTACAGAAAGATACTCAAACGAGAAATGAAAAGATACAGAATTGGAATAGTAAAAGATACGCAAACGATGTAAAGATACACAATTGGAATAGTAAAGATACGCAAACGATGTAAAGATACTCAGTTTGAAAGAAACACACTCCCACACTTGCAAAACTCTCAAATTCAATAGAAACTCGCATCAGAAAGCCTTACAGAAAGATACTCAAACGAGAAATGAAAAGATACACAATTGGAATAGTAAAGATACGCAAACGATGTAAAGATACACAATTGGAATAGTAAAGATACGCAAACGATGTAAAGATACTCAGTTTGAAAGAAACACACTCCCACACTTGCAAAACTCTCAAATACAATAGAAACTCGCATCAGAAGCCTTACAGAAAGATACTCAAACGAGAAATGAAAAGATACACAATTCGAATAGTAAAGATACGCAAACGATGTAAAGAAACACAATTGGAATAGTAAAGATACGCAAACGATGTAAAGATACTCAGTTTGAAAGAAAAACACTCCCACACTTGCAAAACTCTCAAATTCAATAGAAACTCGCATCAGAAAGCCTTACAGAAAGATACTCAAACGAGAAATGAAAAGATACACAATTGGAATAGTAAAGATACGCAAACGATGTAAAGATACACAATTGGAATAGTAAAGATACGCAAACGATGTAAAGATACTCAGTTTGAAAGAAACACACTCCCACACTTGCAAAATTTTCAAATACAATAGAAACTCGCATCAGAAGTCTTACAGAAAGATACTCAAACGAGAAATGAAAAGATACACAATTGGAATAGTAAAGATACTCAGTTTGAAAGAAACACACTCCCACACTTGCAAAACTCTCAAATACAATAGAAACTCGCATCAGAAAGCCTTACAGAAAGATACTCAAACGAGAAATGAAAAGATACACAATTGGAATAGTAAAGATACGCAAACGATGTAAAGATACACAATTGGAATAGTAAAGATACGCAAACGATGTAAAGATACTCATTTTGAAAGAAACACACTCCCACACTTGCAAAACTCTCAAATACAATAGAAACTCGCATCAGAAAGCCTTACAGAAAGATACTTAAACGAGAAATGAAAAGATACACAATTGGAATAGTAAAGATACGCAAACGATGTAAAGATACACAATTGGAATAGTAAAGATACGCAAACGATGTAAAGATACTCAGTTTGAAAGAAACACACTCCCACACTTGCAAAATTTTCAAATACAATAGAAACTCGCATCAGAAGTCTTACAGAAAGATACTCAAACGAGAAATGAAAAGATACACAATTGGAATAGTAAAGATACTCAGTTTGAAAGAAACACACTCCCACACTTGCAAAACTCTCAAATAGAATAGAAACTCGCATCAGAAGCCTTACAGAAAGATACTCAAACGAGAAATGAAAAGATACAGAATTGGAATAGTAAAGATACGCAAACGATGTAAAGATACACAATTGGAATAGTAAAGATACGCAAACGATGTAAAGATACACTATTGGAATAGTAAAGATACGCAAACGATGTAAAGATACTCAGTTTGAAAGAAACACACTCCCACACTTGCAAAACTCTCAAATACCATAGAAACTCGCATCAGAAAGCCTTACAGAAAGATACTCAAACGAGAAATGAAAAGATACAGAATTGGAATAGTAAAGATACGCAAACGATGTAAAGATACACAATTGGAATAGTAAAGATACGCAAACGATGTAAAGATACTCAGTTTGAAAGAAACACACTCCCACACTTGCAAAATTTTCAAATACAATAGAAACTCGCATCAGAAAGCCTTACAGAAAGATACTCAAACGAGAAATGAAAAGATACAGAATTGGAATAGTAAAGATACTCAGTTTGAAAGAAACACACTCCCACACTTGCAAAACTCTCAAATACAATAGAAACTCATATCAGAAGCCTTACAGAAAGATACTCAAACGAGAAATGAAAAGATACACAATTGGAATAGTAAAGATACGCAAACGATGTAAAGATACACAATTGGAATAGTAAAGATACGCAAACGATGTAAAGATACTCAGTTTGAAAGAAAAACACTCCCACACTTGCAAAACTCTCAAATACAATAGAAACTCGCATCAGAAAGCCTTACAGAAAGATACTCAAACGAGAAATGAAAAGATACACAATTGGAATAGTAAAGATACGCAAACGATGTAAAGATACTCAGTTTGAAAGAAAAACACTCCCACACTTGCAAAACTCTCAAATACAATAGAAACTCGCATCAGAAAGCCTTACAGAAAGATACTCAAACGAGAAATGAAAAGATACAGAATTGGAATAGTAAAGATACGCAAACGATGTAAAGATACACAATTGGAATAGTAAAGATACGCAAACGATGTAAAGATACTCAGTTTGAAAGAAACACACTCCCACACTTGCAAAACTCTCAAATACAATAGAAACTCGCATCAGAAGCCTTACAGAAAGATACTCAAACGAGAAATGAAAAGATACACAATTCGAATAGTAAAGATACGCAAACGATGTAAAGATACACTATTGGAATAGTAAAGATACGCAAACGATGTAAAGATACTCAGTTTGAAAGAAACACACTCCCACACTTGCAAAACTCTCAAATACAATAGAAACTCGCATCAGAAGCCTTACAGAAAGATACTCAAACGAGAAATGAAAAGATACACAATTGGAATAGTAAAGATACGCAAACGATGTAAAGATACACAATTGGAATAGTAAAGATACGCAAACGATGTAAAGATACTCAGTTTGAAAGACACACACTCCCACACTTGCAAAATTTTCAAATACAATAGAAACTCGCATCAGAAAGCCTTACAGAAAGATACTCAAACGAGAAATGAAAAGATACAGAATTGGAATAGTAAAAGATACGCAAACGATGTAAAGATACACAATTGGAATAGTAAAGATACGCAAACGATGTAAAGATACTCAGTTTGAAAGAAACACACTCCCACACTTGCAAAACTCTCAAATACAATAGAAACTCGCATCAGAAAGCCTTACAGAAAGATACTCAAACGAGAAATGAAAAGATACAGAATTGGAATAGTAATGATACGCAAACGATGTAAAGATACACTATTGGAATAGTAAAGATACGCAAACGATGTAAAGATACTCAGTTTGAAAGAAACACACTCCCACACTTGCAAAACTCTCAAATACAATAGAAACTCGCATCAGAAAGCCTTACAGAAAGATACTCAAACGAGAAATGAAAAGATACAGAATTGGAATAGTAAAGATACGCAAACGATGTAAAGATACACAATTGGAATAGTAAAGATACGCAAACGATGTAAAGATACTCAGTTTGAAAGAAACACACTCCCACACTTGCAAAACTCTCAAATACAATAGAAACTCGCATCAGAAGCCTTACAGAAAGATACTCAAACGAGAAATGAAAAGATACAGAATTGGAATAGTAATGATACGCAAACGATGTAAAGATACACTATTGGAATAGTAAAGATACGCAAACGATGTAAAGATACTCAGTTTGAAAGAAACACACTCCCACACTTGCAAAACTCTCAAATACAATAGAAACTCGCATCAGAAAGCCTTACAGAAAGATACTCAAACGAGAAATGAAAAGATACAGAATTGGAATAGTAAAGATACGCAAACGATGTAAAGATACACAATTGGAATAGTAAAGATACGCAAACGATGTAAAGATACTCAGTTTGAAAGAAACACACTCCCACACTTGCAAAACTCTCAAATTCAATAGAAACTCGCATCAGAAAGCCTTACAGAAAGATACTCAAACGAGAAATGAAAAGATACACAATTGGAATAGTAAAGATACGCAAACGATGTAAAGATACACAATTGGAATAGTAAAGATACGCAAACGATGTAAAGATACTCAGTTTGAAAGAAAAACAGTCCCACACTTGCAAAACTCTCAAATACAATAGAAACTCGCATCAGAAAGCCTTACAGAATGATACTCAAACGAGAAATGAAAAGATACAGAATTGGAATAGTAAAAGATACGCAAACGATGTAAAGATACACAATTGGAATAGTAAAGATACGCAAACGATGTAAAGATACTCAGTTTGAAAGAAACACACTCCCACACTTGCAAAACTCTCAAATTCAATAGAAACTCGCATCAGAAAGCCTTACAGAAAGATACTCAAACGAGAAATGAAAAGATACACAATTGGAATAGTAAAGATACGCAAACGATGTAAAGATACTCAGTTTGAAAGAAACACACTCCCACACTTGCAAAACTCTCAAATACAATAGAAACTCATATCAGAAGCCTTACAGAAAGATACTCAAATGAGAAATGAAAAGATACACAATTGGAATAGTAAAGATACGCAAACGATGTAAAGATACACAATTGGAATAGTAAAGATACGCAAACGATGTTAAGATACTCAGTTTGAAAGAAACACACTCCCACACTTGCAAAACTCTCAAATACAATAGAAACTCGCATCAGAAAGCCTTACAGAAAGATACTCAAACGAGAAATGAAAAGATACAGAATTGGAATAGTAATGATACGCAAACGATGTAAAGATACACTATTGGAATAGTAAAGATACGCAAACGATGTAAAGATACTCAGTTTGAAAGAAACACACTCCCACACTTGCAAAACTCTCAAATACAATAGAAACTCGCATCAGAAAGCCTTACAGAAAGATACTCAAACGAGAAATGAAAAGATACAGAATTGGAATAGTAAAGATACGCAAACGATGTAAAGATACACAATTGGAATAGTAAAGATACGCAAACGATGTAAAGATACTCAGTTTGAAAGAAACACACTCCCACACTTGCAAAACTCTCAAATACAATAGAAACTCGCATCAGAAGCCTTACAGAAAGATACTCAAACGAGAAATGAAAAGATACAGAATTGGAATAGTAATGATACGCAAACGATGTAAAGATACACTATTGGAATAGTAAAGATACGCAAACGATGTAAAGATACTCAGTTTGAAAGAAACACACTCCCACACTTGCAAAACTCTCAAATACAATAGAAACTCGCATCAGAAAGCCTTACAGAAAGATACTCAAACGAGAAATGAAAAGATACAGAATTGGAATAGTAAAGATACGCAAACGATGTAAAGATACACAATTGGAATAGTAAAGATACGCAAACGATGTAAAGATACTCAGTTTGAAAGAAACACACTCCCACACTTGCAAAACTCTCAAATTCAATAGAAACTCGCATCAGAAAGCCTTACAGAAAGATACTCAAACGAGAAATGAAAAGATACACAATTGGAATAGTAAAGATACGCAAACGATGTAAAGATACACAATTGGAATAGTAAAGATACGCAAACGATGTAAAGATACTCAGTTTGAAAGAAAAACAGTCCCACACTTGCAAAACTCTCAAATACAATAGAAACTCGCATCAGAAAGCCTTACAGAATGATACTCAAACGAGAAATGAAAAGATACAGAATTGGAATAGTAAAAGATACGCAAACGATGTAAAGATACACAATTGGAATAGTAAAGATACGCAAACGATGTAAAGATACTCAGTTTGAAAGAAACACACTCCCACACTTGCAAAACTCTCAAATTCAATAGAAACTCGCATCAGAAAGCCTTACAGAAAGATACTCAAACGAGAAATGAAAAGATACACAATTGGAATAGTAAAGATACGCAAACGATGTAAAGATACTCAGTTTGAAAGAAACACACTCCCACACTTGCAAAACTCTCAAATACAATAGAAACTCGCATCAGAAAGCCTTACAGAAAGATACTCAAACGAGAAATGAAAAGATACACAATTGGAATAGTAAAGATACGCAAACGATGTAAAGATACACAATTGGAATAGTAAAGATACGCAAACGATGTAAAGATACTCAGTTTGAAAGAAAAACACTCCCACACTTGCAAAACTCTCAAATTCAATAGAAACTCGCATCAGAAAGCTTTATAGAAAGATACTCAAACGAGAAATGAAAAGATACACAATTGGAATAGTAAAGATACGCAAACGATGTAAAGATACACAATTGGAATAGTAAAGATACGCAAACGATGTAAAGATACTCAGTTTGAAAGAAACACACTCCCACACTTGCAAAATTTTCAAATACAATAGAAACTCGCATCAGAAGTCTTACGGAAAGATACTCAAACGAGAAATGAAAAGATACACAATTGGAATAGTAAAGATACTCAGTTTGAAAGAAACACACTCCCACACTTGCAAAACTCTCAAATACAATAGAAACTCGCATCAGAAAGCCTTACAGAAAGATACTCAAACGAGAAATGAAAAGATACAGAATTGGAATAGTAAAGATACGCAAACG
The DNA here is from genome assembly GCF_933775445.1 of Argentina anserina. Taxonomy (NCBI): domain Eukaryota; kingdom Viridiplantae; phylum Streptophyta; class Magnoliopsida; order Rosales; family Rosaceae; genus Argentina; species Argentina anserina. The sequence goes on from NW_026089441.1 coordinate 458,503, forward strand.
ATGTAAAGATACACAATTGGAATAGTAAAGATACGCAAACGATGTAAAGATACTCAGTTTGAAAGAAACACACTCCCACACTTGCAAAACTCTCAAATACAATAGAAACTCGCATCAGAAGCCTTACAGAAAGATACTCAAACGAGAAATGAAAAGATACATAATTGGAATAGTAATGATACGCAAACGATGTAAAGATACACTATTGGAATAGTAAAGATACGCAAACGATGTAAAGATACTCAGTTTGAAAGAAACACACTCCCACACTTGCAAAACTCTCAAATACAATAGAAACTCGCATCAGAAAGCCTTACAGAAAGATACTCAAACGAGAAATGAAAAGATACAGAATTGGAATAGTAAAGATACGCAAACGATGTAAAGATACACAATTGGAATAGTAAAGATACGCAAACGATGTAAAGATACTCAGTTTGAAAGAAACACACTCCCACACTTGCAAAACTCTCAAATTCAATAGAAACTCGCATCAGAAAGCCTTACAGAAAGATACTCAAACGAGAAATGAAAAGATACACAATTGGAATAGTAAAGATACGCAAACAATGAAAAGATACAGAATTGGAATAGTAAAGATACGCAAACGATGTAAAGATACACAATTGGAATAGTAAAGATACGCAAACGATGTAAAGATACTCAGTTTGAAAGAAACACACTCCCACACTTGCAAAACTCTCAAATACAATAGAAACTCGCATCAGAAAGCCTTACAGAAAGATACTCAAACGAGAAATGAAAAGATACAGAATTGGAATAGTAAAGATACGCAAACGATGTAAAGATACACAATTGGAATAGTAAAGATACGCAAACGATGTAAAGATACTCAGTTTGAAAGAAACACACTCCCACACTTGCAAAACTCTCAAATACAATAGAAACTCGCATCAGAAGCCTTACAGAAAGATACTCAAACGAGAAATGAAAAGATACACAATTCGAATAGTAAAGATACGCAAACGATGTAAAGATACACTATTGGAATAGTAAAGATACGCAAACGATGTAAAGATACTCAGTTTGAAAGAAACACACTCCCACACTTGCAAAACTCTCAAATACAATAGAAACTCGCATCAGAAGCCTTACAGAAAGATACTCAAACGAGAAATGAAAAGATACACAATTGGAATAGTAAAGATACGCAAACGATGTAAAGATACACAATTGGAATAGTAAAGATACGCAAACGATGTAAAGATACTCAGTTTGAAAGACACACACTCCCACACTTGCAAAATTTTCAAATACAATAGAAACTCGCATCAGAAAGCCTTACAGAAAGATACTCAAACGAGAAATGAAAAGATACAGAATTGGAATAGTAAAAGATACGCAAACGATGTAAAGATACACAATTGGAATAGTAAAGATACGCAAACGATGTAAAGATACTCAGTTTGAAAGAAACACACTCCCACACTTGCAAAACTCTCAAATTCAATAGAAACTCGCATCAGAAGCCTTACAGAAAGATACTCAAACGAGAAATGAAAAGATACAGAATTGGAATAGTAATGATACGCAAACGATGTAAAGATACACTATTGGAATAGTAAAGATACGCAAACGATGTAAAGATACTCAGTTTGAAAGAAACACACTCCCACACTTGCAAAACTCTCAAATTCAATAGAAACTCGCATCAGAAAGCCTTACAGAAAGATACTCAAACGAGAAATGAAAAGATACACAATTGGAATAGTAAAGATACGCAAACGATGTAAAGATACACAATTGGAATAGTAAAGATACGCAAACGATGTAAAGATACTCAGTTTGAAAGAAACACACTCCCACACTTGCAAAACTCTCAAATTCAATAGAAACTCGCATCAGAAAGCCTTACAGAAAGATACTCAAACGAGAAATGAAAAGATACACAATTGGAATAGTAAAGATACGCAAACGATGTAAAGATACACAATTGGAATAGTAAAGATACGCAAACGATGTAAAGATACTCAGTTTGAAAGAAAAACAGTCCCACACTTGCAAAACTCTCAAATACAATAGAAACTCGCATCAGAAAGCCTTACAGAATGATACTCAAACGAGAAATGAAAAGATACAGAATTGGAATAGTAAAAGATACGCAAACGATGTAAAGATACACAATTGGAATAGTAAAGATACGCAAACGATGTAAAGATACTCAGTTTGAAAGAAACACACTCCCACACTTGCAAAACTCTCAAATTCAATAGAAACTCGCATCAGAAAGCCTTACAGAAAGATACTCAAACGAGAAATGAAAAGATACACAATTGGAATAGTAAAGATACGCAAACGATGTAAAGATACTCAGTTTGAAAGAAACACACTCCCACACTTGCAAAACTCTCAAATACAATAGAAACTCATATCAGAAGCCTTACAGAAAGATACTCAAACGAGAAATGAAAAGATACACAATTGGAATAGTAAAGATACGCAAACGATGTAAAGATACACAATTGGAATAGTAAAGATACGCAAACGATGTAAAGATACTCAGTTTGAAAGAAACACACTCCCACACTTGCAAAACTCTCAAATACAATAGAAACTCGCATCAGAAAGCCTTACAGAAAGATACTCAAACGAGAAATGAAAAGATACAGAATTGGAATAGTAATGATACGCAAACGATGTAAAGATACACTATTGGAATAGTAAAGATACGCAAACGATGTAAAGATACTCAGTTTGAAAGAAACACACTCCCACACTTGCAAAACTCTCAAATACAATAGAAACTCGCATCAGAAAGCCTTACAGAAAGATACTCAAACGAGAAATGAAAAGATACAGAATTGGAATAGTAAAGATACGCAAACGATGTAAAGATACACAATTGTAATAGTAAAGATACGCAAACGATGTAAAGATACTCAGTTTGAAAGAAACACACTCCCACACTTGCAAAACTCTCAAATACAATAGAAACTCGCATCAGAAGCCTTACAGAAAGATACTCAAACGAGAAATGAAAAGATACAGAATTGGAATAGTAATGATACGCAAACGATGTAAAGATACACTATTGGAATAGTAAAGATACGCAAACGATGTAAAGATACTCAGTTTGAAAGAAACACACTCCCACACTTGCAAAACTCTCAAATACAATAGAAACTCGCATCAGAAAGCCTTACAGAAAGATACTCAAACGAGAAATGAAAAGATACACAATTGGAATAGTAAAGATACGCAAACGATGTAAAGATACACAATTGGAATAGTAAAGATACGCAAACGATGTAAAGATACTCAGTTTGAAAGAAAAACACTCCCACACTTGCAAAACTCTCAAATTCAATAGAAACTCGCATCAGAAAGCCTTATAGAAAGATACTCAAACGAGAAATGAAAAGATACACAATTGGAATAGTAAAGATACGCAAACGATGTAAAGATACACAATTGGAATAGTAAAGATACCCATTGGAATAGTAAAGATACTCAGTTTGAAAGAAACACACTCCCACACTTGCAAAATTTTCAAATACAATAGAAACTCGCATCAGAAGTCTTACGGAAAGATACTCAAACGAGAAATGAAAAGATACACAATTGGAATAGTAAAGATACTCAGTTTGAAAGAAACACACTCCCACACTTGCAAAACTCTCAAATACAATAGAAACTCGCATCAGAAGCCTTACAGAAAGATACTCAAACGAGAAATGAAAAGATACAGACTTGGAATAGTAAAGATACGCAAACGATGTAAAGATACACTATTGGAATAGTAAAGCTACGCAAACGATGTAAAGATACTCAGTTTGAAAGAAACACACTCCCACACTTGCAAAACTCTCAAATACAATAGAAACTCGCATCAGAAAGCCTTACAGAAAGATACTCAAACGAGAAATGAAAAGATACAGAATTGGAATAGTAAAGATACGCAAACGATGTAAAGATACACAATTGGAATAGTAAAGATACGCAAACGATGTAAAGATACTCGGTTTGAAAGAAACACACTCCCACACTTGCAAAACTCTCAAATTCAATAGAAACTCGCATCAGAAAGCCTTACAGAAAGATACTCAAACGAGAAATGAAAAGATACACAATTGGAATAGTAAAGATACGCAAACGATGTAAAGATACTCAGTTTGAAAGAAACACACTCCCACACTTGCAAAACTCTCAAATACAATAGAAACTCATATCAGAAGCCTTACAGAAAGATACTCAAACGAGAAATGAAAAGATACACAATTGGAATAGTAAAGATACGCAAACGTTGTAAAGATACACAATTGGAATAGTAAAGATACGCAAACGATGTAAAGATACTCAGTTTGAAAGAAACACACTCCCACACTTGCAAAACTCTCAAATACAATAGAAACTCGCATCAGAAGCCTTACAGAAAGATACTCAAACGAGAAATGAAAAGATACAGAATTGGAATAGTAATGATACGCAAACGATGTAAAGATACACTATTGGAATAGTAAAGATACGCAAACGATGTAAAGATACTCAGTTTGAAAGAAACACACTCCCACACTTGCAAAACTCTCAAATACAATAGAAACTCGCATCAGAAAGCCTTACAGAAAGATACTCAAACGAGAAATGAAAAGATACAGAATTGGAATAGTAAAGATACGCAAACGATGTAAAGATACACAATTGGAATAGTAAAGATACGCAAACGATGTAAAGATACTCAGTTTGAATGAAACACACTCCCACACTTGCAAAACTCTCAAATTCAATAGAAACTCGCATCAGAAAGCCTTACAGAAAGATACTCAAACGAGAAATGAAAAGATACACAATTGGAATAGTAAAGATACGCAAACGATGTAAAGATACTCAGTTTGAAAGAAACACACTCCCACACTTGCAAAACTCTCAAATACAATAGAAACTCGCATCAGAAAGCCTTAAAAAAAGATACTCAAACGAGAAATGAAAAGATACACAATTGGAATAGTAAAGATACGCAAACGATGTAAAGATACACAATTGGAATAGTAAAGATACGCAAACGATGTAAAGATACTCAGTTTGAAAGAAACACACTCCCACACTTGCAAAATTTTCAAATACAATAGAAACTCGCATCAGAAGTCTTACAGAAAGATACTCAAACGAGAAATGAAAAGATACACAATTGGAATAGTAAAGATACTCAGTTTGAAAGAAACACACTCCCACACTTGCAAAACTCTCAAATACAATAGAAACTCGCATCAGAAGCCTTACAGAAAGATACTCAAACGATAAATGAAAAGATACACAATTGGAATAGTAAAGATACGCAAACGATGTAAAGATACTCAGTTTGAAAGAAACACACTCCCACACTTGCAAAACTCTCAAATTCAATAGAAACTCGCATCAGAAAGCCTTACAGAAAGATACTCAAACGAGAAATGAAAAGATACACAATTGGAATAGTAAAGATACGCAAACGATGTAAAGATACTCAGTTTGAAAGAAACACACTCCCACACTTGCAAAACTCTCAAATACAATAGAAACTCGCATCAGAAAGCCTTACAGAAAGATACTCAAACGAGAAATGAAAAGATACACAATTGGAATAGTAAAGATACGCAAACGATGTAAAGATACACAATTGGAATAGTAAAGAAACGCAAACGATGTAAAGATACTCAGTTTGAAAGAAAAACACTCCCACACTTGCAAAACTCTCAAATTCAATAGAAACTCGCATCAGAAAGCCTTACAGAAAGATACTCAAACGAGAAATGAAAAGATACACAATTGGAATAGTAAAGATACGCAAACGTTGTAAAGATACACAATTGGAATAGTAAAGATACGCAAACGATGTAAAGATACTCAGTTTGAAAGAAACACACTCCCACACTTGCAAAATTTTCAAATACAATAGAAACTCGCATCAGAAGTCTTACAGAAAGATACTCAAACGAGAAATGAAAAGATACACAATTGGAATAGTAAAGATACTCAGTTTGAAAGAAACACATTCCCACACTTGCAAAACTCTCAAATACAATAGAAACTCGCATCAGAAGCCTTACAGAAAGATACTCAAACGAGAAATGAAAAGATACAGAATTGGAATAGTAAAGATACGCAAACGATGTAAAGATACACTATTGGAATAGTAAAGCTACGCAAACGATGTAAAGATACTCAGTTTGAAAGAAACACACTCCCACACTTGCAAAACTCTCAAATACAATAGAAACTCGCATCAGAAAGCCTTACAGAAAGATACTCAAATGAGAAATGAAAAGATACAGAATTGGAATAGTAAAGATACGCAAACGATGTAAAGATACACAATTGGAATAGTAAAGATACGCAAACGATGTAAAGATACTCGGTTTGAAAGAAACACACTCCCACACTTGCAAAACTCTCAAATTCAATAGAAACTCGCATCAGAAAGCCTTACAGAAAGATACTCAAACGAGAAATGAAAAGATACACAATTGGAATAGTAAAGATACGCAAACTATGTAAAGATACTCAGTTTGAAAGAAACACACTCCCACACTTGCAAAACTCTCAAATTCAATAGAAACTCGCATCAGAAAGCCTTACAGAAAGATACTCAAACGAGAAATGAAAAGATACACAATTGGAATAGTAAAGATACGCAAACGATGTAAAGATACTCAGTTTGAAAGAAACACACTCCCACACTTGCAAAACTCTCAAATACAATAGAAACTCATATCAGAAGCCTTACAGAAAGATACTCAAACGAGAAATGAAAAGATACACAATTGGAATAGTAAAGATACGCAAACGCTGTAAAGATACACAATTGGAATAGTAAAGATACGCAAACGATGTAAAGATACTCAGTTTGAAAGAAAAACACTCCTACACTTGCAAAACTCTCAAATACAATAGAAACTCGCATCAGAAAGCCTTACAGAAAGATACTCAAATGAGAAATGAAAAGATACAGAATTGGAATAGTAAAGATACGCAAACGATGTAAAGATACACAATTGGAATAGTAAGGATACGCAAACGATGTAAAGATACTCAGTTTGAAAGAAACACACTCCCACACTTGCAAAACTCTCAAATTCAATAGAAACTCGCATCAGAAAGCCTTACAGAAAGATACTCAAACGAGAAATGAAAAGATACACAATTGGAATAGTAAAGATACGCAAACGATGTAAAGATACACAATTGGAATAGTAAAGATACGCAAACGATGTAAAGATACTCAGTTTGAAAGAAACACACTCCCACACTTGTAAAACTCTCAAATTCAATAGAAACTCGCATCAGAAAGCCTTACAGAAAGATACTCAAACGAGAAATGAAAAGATACACAATTGGAATAGTAAAGATACGCAAACGATGTAAAGATACTCAGTTTGAAAGAAACACACTCCCACACTTGCAAAATTTTCAAATACAATAGAAACTCGCATCAGAAGCCTTACAGAAAGATACTCAAACGAGAAATGAAAAGATACACAATTGGAATAGTAAAGATACTCAGTTTGAAAGAAACACACTCCCACACTTGCAAAACTCTCAAATACAATAGAAACTCATATCAGAAGCCTTACAGAAAGATACTCAAACGAGAAATGAAAAGATACACAATTGGAATAGTAAAGATACGCAAACGCTGTAAAGATACACAATTGGAATAGTAAAGATACGCAAACGATGTAAAGATACTCAGTTTGAAAGAAAAACACTCCCACACTTGCAAAACTCTCAAATACAATAGAAACTCGCATCAGAAAGCCTTACAGAAAGATACTCAAACGAGAAATGAAAAGATACACAATTGGAATAGTAAAGATACGCAAACGATGTAAAGATACACAATTGGAATAGTAAAGATACGCAAACGATTTAAAGATACTCAGTCTGAAAGAAACACACTCCCACACTTGCAAAACTCTCAAATTCAATAGAAACTCCCATCAGATACTCGTTCAGAAAGATACTCAAACGAGAATTGAAAAGATACACAATTGGAATAGTAAAGATACGCAAACGATGTAAAGATACTCAGTTTGAAAGAAACACACTCCGACACTTGCAAAACTCTGAAATACAATAGAAACTCGCATCAGATACCCGTTCAGAAAGATACTCAAACGAGAATTGAAAAGATACACAATTGGAATAGTAAAGATACGCAAACGCTGTAAAGATACACAATTGGAATAGTAAAGATACGCAAACGATTTAAAGATACTCAGTTTGAAAGAAACACAGTCCCACACTTGCAAAACTCTCAAATACAATAGAAACTCGCATCAGAAGCCTTACAGAAAGATACTCAAACGAGAAATGAAAAGATACACAATTGGAATAGTAAAGATACTCAGTTTGAAAGAAACACACTCCCACACTTGCAAAACTCTCAAATACAATAGAAACTCGCATAAGAAGCCTTACAGAAAGATACTCAAACGATAAATGAAAAGATACACAATTGGAATAGTAAAGATACGCAAACGATGTAAAGATACTCAGTTTGAAAGAAACAAACTCCCACACTTGCAAAACTCTCAAATTCAATAGAAACTCGCATCAGAAAGCCTTACAGAAAGATACTCAAACGAGAAATGAAAAGATACACAATTGGAATAGTAAAGATACGCAAACGATGTAAAGATACTCAGTTTGAAAGAAACACACTCCCACACTTGCAAAACTCTCAAATTCAATAGAAACTCGCATCAGAAAGCCTTAAAAAAAGATACTCAAACGAGAAATGAAAAGATACACAATTGGAATAGTAAAGATACGCAAACGATGTAAAGATACACAATTGGAATAGTAAAGATACGCAAACGATGTAAAGATACTCAGTTTGAAAGAAACACACTCCCACACTTGCAAAATTTTCAAATACAATAGAAACTCGCATCAGAAGTCTTACAGAAAGATACTCAAACGAGAAATGAAAAGATACACAATTGGAATAGTAAAGATACTCAGTTTGAAAGAAACACACTCCCACACTTGCAAAACTCTCAAATACAATAGAAACTAGCATCAGAAGCCTTACAGAAAGATACTCAAACGATAAATGAAAAGATACACAATTGGAATAGTAAAGATACGCAAACGATGTAAAGATACTCAGTTTGAAAGAAACACACTCCCACACTTGCAAAACTCTCAAATTCAATAGAAACTCGCATCAGAAAGCCTTACAGAAAGATACTCAAACGAGAAATGAAAAGATACACAATTGGAATAGTAAAGATACGCAAACGATGTAAAGATACTCAGTTTGAAAGAAACACACTCCCACACTTGCAAAACTCTCAAATACAATAGAAACTCATATCAGAAGCCTTACAGAAAGATACTCAAACGAGAAATGAAAAGATACACAATTGGAATAGTAAAGATACGCAAACGCTGTAAAGATACACAATTGGAATAGTAAAGATACGCAAACGATGTAAAGATACTCAGTTTGAAAGAAAAACACTCCCACACTTGCAAAACTCTCAAATACAATAGAAACTCGCATCAGAAAGCCTTACAGAAAGATACTCAAACGAGAAATGAAAAGATACACAATTGGAATAGTAAAGATACGCAAACGATGTAAAGATACACAATTGGAATAGTAAAGATACGCAAACGATGTAAAGATACTCAGTTTGAAAGAAACACACTCCCACACTTGTAAAACTCTCAAATTCAATAGAAACTCGCATCAGAAAGCCTTACAGAAAGATACTCAAACGAGAAATGAAAAGATACACAATTGGAATAGTAAAGATACGCAAACGATGTAAAGATACTCAGTTTGAAAGAAACACACTCCCACACTTGCAAAATTTTCAAATACAATAGAAACTCGCATCAGAAGCCTTACAGAAAGATACTCAAACGAGAAATGAAAAGATACACAATTGGAATAGTAAAGATACTCAGTTTGAAAGAAACACACTCCCACACTTGCAAAACTCTCAAATACAATAGAAACTCGCATCAGAAAGCCTTACAGAAAGATACTCAAACGAGAAATCAAAAGATACAGAATTGGAATAGTAAAGATACGCAAACAATGAAAAGATACAGAATTGGAATAGTAAAGATACGCAAACGATGTAAAGATACACAATTGGAATAGTAAAGATACGCAAACGATGTAAAGATACTCAGTTTGAAAGAAACACACTCCCACACTTGCAAAACTCTCAAATACAATAGAAACTCGCATCAGAAGCCTTACAGAAAGATACTCAAACGAGAAATGAAAAGATACAGAATTGGAATAGTAAAGATACGCAAACGATGTAAAGATACACAATTGGAATAGTAAAGATACGCAAACGATGTAAAGATACTCAGTTTGAAAGAAAAACACTCCCACACTTACAAAACTCTGAAATACAATAGAAACTCGCATCAGAAAGCCTTACAGAATGATACTCAAACGAGAAATGAAAAGATACAGAATTGGAATAGTAAAAGATACGCAAACGATGTAAAGATACACAATTGGAATAGTAAAGATACGCAAACGATGTAAAGATACTCAGTTTGAAAGAAACACACTCCCACACTTGCAAAACTCTCAAATACAATAGAAACTCGCATCAGAAAGCCTTACAGAAAGATACTCAAACGAGAAATGAAAAGATACAGAATTGGAATAGTAAAGATACGCAAACGATGTAAAGATACACAATTGGAATAGTAAAGATACGCAAACGATGTAAAGATACTCAGTTTGAAAGAAACACACTCCCACACTTGCAAAACTCTCAAATTCAATAGAAACTCGCATCAGAAAGCCTTACAGAAAGATACTCAAACGAGAAATGAAAAGATACACAATTGGAATAGTAAAGATACGCAAACGATGTAAAGATAGTCAGTTTGAAAGAAACACACTCCCCTACTTGCAAAACTCTCAAATACAATAGAAACTCATATCAGAAGCCTTACAGAAAGATACTCAAACGAGAAATGAAAAGATACACAATTGGAATAGTAAAGATACGCAAACGCTGTAAAGATACACAATTGGAATAGTAAAGATACGCAAACGATGTAAAGATACTCAGTTTGAAAGAAACACACTCCCACACTTGCAAAACTCTCAAATACAATAGAAACTCGCATCAGAAGCCTTACAGAAAGATACTCAAACGAGAAATGAAAAGATACAGAATTGGAATAGTAATGATACGCAAACGATGTAAAGATACACTATTGGAATAGTAAAGATACGCAAACGATGTAAAGATACTCAGTTTGAAAGAAACACACTCCCACACTTGCAAAACTCTCAAATACAATAGAAACTCGCATCAGAAGCCTTACAGAAAGATACTCAAACGAGAAATGTAAAGATACACAATTGGAATAGTAAAGATACGCAAACGATGTAAAGATACTCAGTTTGAAAGAAAAACACTCCCACACTTGCAAAACTCTCAAATACAATAGAAACTCGCATCAGAAAGCCTTACAGAAAGATACTCAAACGAGAAATCAAAAGATACAGAATTGGAATAGTAAAGATACGCAAACAATGAAAAGATACAGAATTGGAATAGTAAAGATACGCAAACGATGTAAAGATACACAATTGGAATAGTAAAGATACGCAAACGATGTAAAGATACTCAGTTTGAAAGAAACACACTCCCACACTTGCAAAACTCTCAAATTCAATAGAAACTCGCATCAGAAAGCCTTACAGAAAGATACTCAAACGAGAAATGAAAAGATACACAATTGGAATAGTAAAGATACGCAAACGATGTAAAGATACTCAGTTTGAAAGAAACACACTCCCACACTTGCAAAACTCTCAAATACAATAGAAACTCATATCAGAAGCCTTACAGAAAGATACTCAAACGAGAAATGAAAAGATACACAATTGGAATAGTAAAGATACGCAAACGCTGTAAAGATACACAATTGGAATAGTAAAGATACGCAAACGATGTAAAGATACTCAGTTTGAAAGAAACACACTCCCACACTTGCAAAACTCTCAAATACAATAGAAACTCGCATCAGAAGCCTTACAGAAAGATACTCAAACGAGAAATGAAAAGATACAGAATTGGAATAGTAATGATACGCAAACGATGTAAAGATACACTATTGGAATAGTAAAGATACGCAAACGATGTAAAGATACTCAGTTTGAAAGAAACACACTCCCACACTTGCAAAACTCTCAAATACAATAGAAACTCGCATCAGAAGCCTTACAGAAAGATACTCAAACGAGAAATGTAAAGATACACAATTGGAATAGTAAAGATACGCAAACGATGTAAAGATACTCAGTTTGAAAGAAAAACACTCCCACACTTGCAAAACTCTCAAATACAATAGAAACTCGCATCAGAAAGCCTTACAGAAAGATACTCAAACGAGAAATCAAAAGATACAGAATTGGAATAGTAAAGATACGCAAACAATGAAAAGATACAGAATTGGAATAGTAAAGATACGCAAACGATGTAAAGATACACAATTGGAATAGTAAAGATACGCAAACGATGTAAAGATACTCAGTTTGAAAGAAACACACTCCCACACTTGCAAAACTCTCAAATACAATAGAAACTCGCATCAGAAGCCTTACAGAAAGATACTCAAACGAGAAATGAAAAGATACACAATTGGAATAGTAAAGATACGCAAACGATGTAAAGATACACAATTGGAATAGTAAAGATACGCAAACGATGTAAAGATACTCAGTTTGAAAGAAAAACACTCCCACACTTGCAAAACTCTGAAATACAATAGAAACTCGCATCAGAAAGCCTTACAGAATGATACTCAAACGAGAAATGAAAAGATACAGAATTGGAATAGTAAAAGATACGCAAACGATGTAAAGATACACAATTGGAATAGTAAAGATACGCAAACGATGTAAAGATACTCAGTTTGAAAGAAACACACTCCCACACTTGCAAAACTCTCAAATACAATAGAAACTCGCATCAGAAAGCCTTACAGAAAGATACTCAAACGAGAAATGAAAAGATACAGAATTGGAATAGTAAAGATACGCAAACGATGTAAAGATACACAATTGGAATAGTAAAGATACGCAAACGATGTAAAGATACTCAGTTTGAAAGAAACACACTCCCACACTTGCAAAACTCTCAAATTCAATAGAAACTCGCATCAGAAAGCCTTACAGAAAGATACTCAAACGAGAAATGAAAAGATACACAATTGGAATAGTAAAGATACGCAAACGATGTAAAGATACTCAGTTTGAAAGAAACACACTCCCACACTTGCAAAACTCTCAAATACAATAGAAACTCATATCAGAAGCCTTACAGAAAGATACTCAAACGAGAAATGAAAAGATACACAATTGGAATAGTAAAGATACGCAAACGCTGTAAAGATACACAATTGGAATAGTAAAGATACGCAAACGATGTAAAGATACTCAGTTTGAAAGAAACACACTCCCACACTTGCAAAACTCTCAAATACAATAGAAACTCGCATCAGAAAGCCTTACAGAAAGATACTCAAACGAGAAATGAAAAGATACAGAATTGGAATAGTAAAGATACGCAAACGATGTAAAGATACACAATTGGAATAGTAAAGATACGCAAACGATGTAAAGATACTCAGTTTGAAAGAAACACACTCCCACACTTGCAAAACTCTCAAATTCAATAGAAACTCGCATCAGAAAGCCTTACAGAAAGATACTCAAACGAGAAATGAAAAGATACACAATTGGAATAGTAAAGATACGCAAACGATGTAAAGATACTCAGTTTGAAAGAAACACACTCCCACACTTGCAAAATTTTCAAATACAATAGAAACTCGCATCAGAAGTCTTACGAAAAGATACTCAAACGAGATATGAAAAGATACACAATTGGAATAGTAAAGATACTCAGTTTGAAAGAAACACACTCCCACACTTGCAAAACTCTCAAATACAATAGAAACTCGCATCAGAAGCCTTACAGAAAGATACTCAAACGAGAAATGAAAAGATACACAATTGGAATAGTAAAGATACGCAAACGATGTAAAGATACACAATTGGAATAGTAAAGATACGCAAACGATGTAAAGATACTCAGTTTGAAAGAAAAACACTCCCACACTTGCAAAACTCTCAAATACAATAGAAACTCGCATCAGAAAGCCTTACAGAATGATACTCAAACGAGAAATGAAAAGATACAGAATTGGAATAGTAAAAGATACGCAAACGATGTAAAGATACACAATTGGAATAGTAAAGATACGCAAACGATGTAAAGATACTCAGTTTGAAAGAAACACACTCCCACACTTGCAAAACTCTCAAATTCAATAGAAACTCGCATCAGAAAGCCTTACAGAAAGATACTCAAACGAGAAATGAAAAGATACACAATTGGAATAGTAAAGATACGCAAACGATGTAAAGATACACAATTGGAATAGTAAAGATACGCAAACGATGTAAAGATACTCAGTTTGAAAGAAACACACTCCCACACTTGCAAAACTCTCAAATACAATAGAAACTCGCATCAGAAAGCCTTACAGAAAGATACTCAAACGAGAAATGAAAAGATACACAATTGGAATAGTAAAGATACGCAAACGATGTAAAGATACACAATTGGAATAGTAAAGATACGCAAACGATGTAAAGATACTCAGTTTGAAAGAAACACACTCCCACACTTGCAAAACTCTCAAATACAATAGAAACTCGCATCAGAAAGCCTTACAGAAAGATTCTCAAACGAGAAATGAAAAGATACACAATTGGAATAGTAAAGATACGCAAACGATGTAAAGATACACAATTGGAATAGTAAAGATACGCAAACGATGTAAAGATACTCAGTTTGAAAGAAACACACTCCCACACTTGCAAAATTTTCAAATACAATAGAAACTCGCATCAGAAGTCTTACGGAAAGATACTCAAACGAGAAATGAAAAGATACACAATTGGAATAGTAAAGATACTCAGTTTGAAAGAAACACACTCCCACACTTGCAAAACTCTCAAATACAATAGAAACTCGCATCAGAAGCCTTACAGAAAGATACTCAAACGAGAAATGAAAAGATACAGAATTGGAATAGTAAAGATACGCAAACGATGTAAAGATACACTATATGAATAGTAAAGCTACGCAAACGATGTAAAGATACTCAGTTTGAAAGAAACACACTCCCACACTTGCAAAACTCTCAAATACAATAGAAACTCGCATCAGAAAGCCTTACAGAAAGATACTCAAACGAGAAATGAAAAGATACAGAATTGGAATAGTAAAGATACGCAAACGATGTAAAGGTACACAATTGGAATAGTAAAGATACGCAAACGATGTAAAGATACTCAGTTTGAAAGAAACACACTCCCACACTTGCAAAATTCTCAAATTCAATAGAAACTGGCATCAGAAAGCCTTACAGAAAGATACTCAAACGAGAAATGAAAAGATACACAATTGGAATAGTAAAGATACGCAAACGATGTAAAGATACTCAGTTTGAAAGAAACACACTCCTACACTTGCAAAACTCTCAAATACAATAGAAACTCATATCAGAAGCCTTACAGAAAGATACTCAAACGAGAAATGAAAAGATACAGAATTGGAATAGTAAAGATACGCAAACGATGTAAAGATACACAATTGGAATAGTAAGGATACGCAAACGATGTAAAGATACTCAGTTTGAAAGAAACACACTCCCACACTTGCAAAATTCTCAAATTCAATAGAAACTGGCATCAGAAAGCCTTACAGAAAGATACTCAAACGAGAAATGAAAAGATACAGAATTGGAATAGTAAAGATACGCAAACGATGTAAAGATACACAATTGGAATAGTAAAGATACGCAAACGATGTAAAGATACTCAGTTTGAAAGAAACACACTCCCACACTTGCAAAACTCTCAAATTCAATAGAAACTCGCATCAGAAAGCCTTACAGAAAGATACTCAAACGAGAAATGAAAAGATACACAATTGGAATAGTAAAGATACGCAAACGATGTAAAGATACTCAGTTTGAAAGAAACACACTCCCACACTTGCAAAACTCTCAAATACAATAGAAACTCGCATCAGAAAGCCTTACAGAAAGATACTCAAACGAGAAATGAAAAGATACAGAATTGGAATAGTAAAGATACGCAAACGATGTAAAGATACACAATTGGAATAGTTAGGATACGCAAACGATGTAAAGATACTCAGTTTGAAAGAAACACACTCCCACACTTGCAAAACTCTCAAATACAATAGAAACTCGCATCAGAAGCCTTACAGAAAGATACTCAAACGAGAAATGAAAAGATACACAATTGGAATAGTAAAGATACGCAAACGATGTAAAGATACACAATTGGAATAGTAAAGATACGCAAACGATGTAAAGATACTCAGTTTGAAAGAAAAACACTCCCACACTTGCAAAACTCTCAAATACAATAGAAACTCGCATCAGAAAGCCTTACAGAATGATACTCAAACGAGAAATGAAAAGATACAGAATTGGAATAGTAAAAGATACGCAAACGATGTAAAGATACACAATTGGAATAGTAAAGATACGCAAACGATGTAAAGATACTCAGTTTGAAAGAAACACACTCCCACACTTGCAAAACTCTCAAATTCAATAGAAACTCGCATCAGAAAGCCTTACAGAAAGATACTCAAACGAGAAATGAAAAGATACACAATTGGAATAGTAAAGATACGCAAACGATGTAAAGATACTCAGTTTGAAAGAAACACACTCCCACACTTGCAAAACTCTCAAATACAATAGAAACTCGCATCAGAAAGCCTTACAGAAAGATACTCAAACGACAAATGAAAAGATACACAATTGGAATAGTAAAGATACGCAAACGATGTAAAGATACACAATTGGAATAGTAAAGATACGCAAACGATGTAAAGATACTCAGTTTGAAAGATACACACTCCCACACTTGCAAAATTTTCAAATACAATAGAAACTCGCATCAGAAGCCTTACAGAAAGATACTCAAACGAGAAATGAAAAGATACACAATTGGAATAGTAGATACTCAGTTTGAAAGAAACACACTCCCACACTTGCAAAACTCTCAAATACAATAGAAACTCGCATCAGAAAGCCTTACAGAAAGATACTCAAACGAGAAATGAAAAGATACACAATTGGAATAGTAAAGATACGCAAACGATGTAAAGATACACAATTGGAATAGTAAAGATACGCAAACGATGTAAAGATACTCAGTTTGAAAGGATCACACTCCCACACTTGCAAAACTCTCAAATTCAATAGAAACTCGCATCAGAAAGCCTTACAGAAAGATACTCAAACGAGAAATGAAAAGATACACAATTGGAATAGTAAAGATACGCAAACGATGTAAAGATACTCAGTTTGAAAGAAACACACTCCCACACTTGCAAAACTCTCAAATACAATAGAAACTCGCATCAGAAAGCCTTACAGAAAGATAATCAAACGAGAAATGAAAAGATACACAATTGGAATAGTAAAGATACGCAAACGATGTAAAGATACACAATTGGAATAGTAAAGATACGCAAACGATGTAAAGATACTCAGTTTGAAAGAAACACACTCCCACACTTGCAAAATTTTCAAATACAATAGAAACTCGCATCAGAAGTCTTACGGAAAGATACTCAAACGAGAAATGAAAAGATACACAATTGGAATAGTAAAGATACTCAGTTTGAAAGAAACACACTCCCACACTTGCAAAACTCTCAAATACAATAGAAACTCGCATCAGAAGCCTTACAGAAAGATACTCAAACGACAAATGAAAAGATACAGAATTGGAATAGTAAAGATACGCAAACGATGTAAAGATACACTATATGAATAGTAAAGCTACGCAAACGATGTAAAGATACTCAGTTTGAAAGAAACACACTCCCACACTTGCAAAACTCTCAAATACAATAGAAACTCGCATCAGAAAGCCTTACAGAAAGATACTCAAACGAGAAATGAAAAGATACAGAATTGGAATAGTAAAGATACGCAAACGATGTAAAGATACACAATTGGAATAGTAAAGATACGCAAACGATGTAAAGATACTCAGTTTGAAAGAAACACACTCCCACACTTGCAAAACTCTCAAATTCAATAGAAACTCGCATCAGAAAGCCTTACAGAAAGATACTCAAACGAGAAATGAAAAGATACACAATTGGAATAGTAAAGATACGCAAACGATGTAAAGATACTCAGTTTGAAAGAAACACACTCCCACACTTGCAAAACTCTCAAATACAATAGAAACTCGCATCAGAAAGCCTTACAGAAAGATACTCAAACGAGAAATGAAAAGATACAGAATTGGAATAGTAAAGATACGCAAACGATGTAAAGATACACAATTGGAATAGTTAGGATACGCAAACGATGTAAAGATACTCAGTTTGAAAGAAACACACTCCCACACTTGCAAAACTCTCAAATACAATAGAAACTCGCATCAGAAGCCTTACAGAAAGATACTCAAACGAGAAATGAAAAGATACACAATTGGAATAGTAAAGATACGCAAACGATGTAAAGATACACAATTGGAATAGTAAAGATACGCAAACGATGTAAAGATACTCAGTTTGAAAGAAAAACACTCCCACACTTGCAAAACTCTCAAATACAATAGAAACTCGCATCAGAAAGCCTTACAGAATGATACTCAAACGAGAAATGAAAAGATACAGAATTGGAATAGTAAAAGATACGCAAACGATGTAAAGATACACAATTGGAATAGTAAAGATACGCAAACGATGTAAAGATACTCAGTTTGAAAGAAACACACTCCCACACTTGCAAAACTCTCAAATTCAATAGAAACTCGCATCAGAAAGCCTTACAGAAAGATACTCAAACGAGAAATGAAAAGATACACAATTGGAATAGTAAAGATACGCAAACGATGTAAAGATACTCAGTTTGAAAGAAACACACTCCCACACTTGCAAAACTCTCAAATACAATAGAAACTCGCATCAGAAAGCCTTACAGAAAGATACTCAAACGAGAAATGAAAAGATACACAATTGGAATAGTAAAGATACGCAAACGATGTAAAGATACACAATTGGAATAGTAAAGATACGCAAACGATGTAAAGATACTCAGTTTGAAAGATACACACTCCCACACTTGCAAAATTTTCAAATACAATAGAAACTCGCATCAGAAGTCTTACGGAAAGATACTCAAACGAGAAATGAAAAGATACACAATTGGAATAGTAAAGATACTCAGTTTGAAAGAAACACACTCCCACACTTGCAAAACTCTCAAATACAATAGAAACTCATATCAGAAGCCTTACAGAAAGATACTCAAACGAGAAATGAAAAGATACAGAATTGGAATAGTAAAGATACGCAAACGATGTAAAGATACACAATTGGAATAGTAAGGATACGCAAACGATGTAAAGATACTCAGTTTGAAAGAAACACACTCCCACACTTGCAAAACTCTCAAATACAATAGAAACTCGCATCAGAAAGCCTTACAGAAAGATACTCAAACGAGAAATGAAAAGATACAGAATTGGAATAGTAAAGATACGCAAACGATGTAAAGATACACAATTGGAATAGTAAAGATACGCAAACGATGTAAAGATACTCAGTTTGAAAGAAACACACTCCCACACTTGCAAAACTCTCAAATTCAATAGAAACTCGCATCAGAAAGCCTTACAGAAAGATACTCAAACGAGAAATGAAAAGATACACAATTGGAATAGTAAAGATACGCAAACGATGTAAAGATACTCAGTTTGAAAGAAACACACTCCCACACTTGCAAAACTCTCAAATACAATAGAAACTCGCATCAGAAAGCCTTACAGAAAGATACTCAAACGAGAAATGAAAAGATACAGAATTGGAATAGTAAAGATACGCAAACGATGTAAAGATACACAATTGGAATAGTTAGGATACGCAAACGATGTAAAGATACTCAGTTTGAAAGAAACACACTCCCACACTTGCAAAACTCTCAAATACAATAGAAACTCGCATCAGAAGCCTTACAGAAAGATACTCAAACGAGAAATGAAAAGATACACAATTGGAATAGTAAAGATACGCAAACGATGTAAAGATACACAATTGGAATAGTAAAGATACGCAAACGATGTAAAGATACTCAGTTTGAAAGAAAAACACTCCCACACTTGCAAAACTCTCAAATACAATAGAAACTCGCATCAGAAAGCCTTACAGAATGATACTCAAACGAGAAATGAAAAGATACAGAATTGGAATAGTAAAAGATACGCAAACGATGTAAAGATACACAATTGGAATAGTAAAGATACGCAAACGATGTAAAGATACTCAGTTTGAAAGAAACACACTCCCACACTTGCAAAACTCTCAAATTCAATAGAAACTCGCATCAGAAAGCCTTACAGAAAGATACTCAAACGAGAAATGAAAAGATACACAATTGGAATAGTAAAGATACGCAAACGATGTAAAGATACTCAGTTTGAAAGAAACACACTCCCACACTTGCAAAACTCTCAAATACAATAGAAACTCGCATCAGAAAGCCTTACAGAAAGATACTCAAACGAGAAATGAAAAGATACACAATTGGAATAGTAAAGATACGCAAACGATGTAAAGATACACAATTGGAATAGTAAAGATACGCAAACGATGTAAAGATACTCAGTTTGAAAGATACACACTCCCACACTTGCAAAATTTTCAAATACAATAGAAACTCGCATCAGAAGTCTTACGGAAAGATACTCAAACGAGAAATGAAAAGATACACAATTGGAATAGTAAAGATACTCAGTTTGAAAGAAACACACTCCCACACTTGCAAAACTCTCAAATACAATAGAAACTCGCATCAGAAAGCCTTACAGAAAGATACTCAAACGAGAAATGAAAAGATACACAATTGGAATAGTAAAGATACGCAAACGATGTAAAGATACACAATTGGAATAGTAAAGATACGCAAACGATGTAAAGATACTCAGTTTGAAAGGATCACACTCCCACACTTGCAAAACTCTCAAATTCAATAGAAACTCGCATCAGAAAGCCTTACAGAAAGATACTCAAACGAGAAATGAAAAGATACACAATTGGAATAGTAAAGATACGCAAACGATGTAAAGATACTCAGTTTGAAAGAAACACACTCCCACACTTGCAAAACTCTCAAATACAATAGAAACTCGCATCAGAAAGCCTTACAGAAAGATAATCAAACGAGAAATGAAAAGATACACAATTGGAATAGTAAAGATACGCAAACGATGTAAAGATACACAATTGGAATAGTAAAGATACGCAAACGATGTAAAGATACTCAGTTTGAAAGAAACACACTCCCACACTTGCAAAATTTTCAAATACAATAGAAACTCGCATCAGAAGTCTTACGGAAAGATACTCAAACGAGAAATGAAAAGATACACAATTGGAATAGTAAAGATACTCAGTTTGAAAGAAACACACTCCCACACTTGCAAAACTCTCAAATACAATAGAAACTCGCATCAGAAGCCTTACAGAAAGATACTCAAACGACAAATGAAAAGATACAGAATTGGAATAGTAAAGATACGCAAACGATGTAAAGATACACTATATGAATAGTAAAGCTACGCAAACGATGTAAAGATACTCAGTTTGAAAGAAACACACTCCCACACTTGCAAAACTCTCAAATACAATAGAAACTCGCATCAGAAAGCCTTACAGAAAGATACTCAAACGAGAAATGAAAAGATACAGAATTGGAATAGTAAAGATACGCAAACGATGTAAAGATACACAATTGGAATAGTAAAGATACGCAAACGATGTAAAGATACTCAGTTTGAAAGGATCACACTCCCACACTTGCAAAATTCTCAAATTCAATAGAAACTGGCATCAGAAAGCCTTACAGAAAGATACTCAAACGAGAAATGAAAAGATACACAATTGGAATAGTAAAGATACGCAAACGATGTAAAGATACTCAGTTTGAAAGAAACACACTCCTACACTTGCAAAACTCTCAAATACAATAGAAACTCATATCAGAAGCCTTACAGAAAGATACTCAAACGAGAAATGAAAAGATACAGAATTGGAATAGTAAAGATACGCAAACGATGTAAAGATACACAATTGGAATAGTAAGGATACGCAAACGATGTAAAGATACTCAGTTTGAAAGAAACACACTCCCACACTTGCAAAACTCTCAAATACAATAGAAACTCGCATCAGAAAGCCTTACAGAAAGATACTCAAACGAGAAATGAAAAGATACAGAATTGGAATAGTAAAGATACGCAAACGATGTAAAGATACACAATTGGAATAGTAAAGATACGCAAACGATGTAAAGATACTCAGTTTGAAAGAAACACACTCCCACACTTGCAAAACTCTCAAATTCAATAGAAACTCGCATCAGAAAGCCTTACAGAAAGATACTCAAACGAGAAATGAAAAGATACACAATTGGAATAGTAAAGATACGCAAACGATGTAAAGATACTCAGTTTGAAAGAAACACACTCCCACACTTGCAAAACTCTCAAATACAATAGAAACTCGCATCAGAAAGCCTTACAGAAAGATACTCAAACGAGAAATGAAAAGATACAGAATTGGAATAGTAAAGATACGCAAACGATGTAAAGATACACAATTGGAATAGTTAGGATACGCAAACGATGTAAAGATACTCAGTTTGAAAGACACACTCCCACACTTGCAAAACTCTCAAATACAATAGAAACTCGCATCAGAAAGCCTTACAGAATGATACTCAAACGAGAAATGAAAAGATACAGAATTGGAATAGTAAAAGATACGCAAACGATGTAAAGATACACAATTGGAATAGTAAAGATACGCAAACGATGTAAAGATACTCAGTTTGAAAGAAACACACTCCCACACTTGCAAAACTCTCAAATTCAATAGAAACTCGCATCAGAAAGCCTTACAGAAAGATACTCAAACGAGAAATGAAAAGATACACAATTGGAATAGTAAAGATACCCAAACGATGTAAAGATACTCAGTTTGAAAGAAACACACTCCCACACTTGCAAAACTCTCAAATACAATAGAAACTCGCATCAGAAAGCCTTACAGAAAGATACTCAAACGAGAAATGAAAAGATACAGAATTGGAATAGTAAAGATACGCAAACGATGTAAAGATACACAATTGGAATAGTTAGGATACGCAAACGATGTAAAGATACTCAGTTTGAAAGAAACACACTCCCACACTTGCAAAACTCTCAAATACAATAGAAACTCGCATCAGAAGCCTTACAGAAAGATACTCAAACGAGAAATGAAAAGATACACAATTGGAATAGTAAAGATACGCAAACGATGTAAAGATACACAATTGGAATAGTAAAGATACGCAAACGATGTAAAGATACTCAGTTTGAAAGAAAAACACTCCCACACTTGCAAAACTCTCAAATACAATAGAAACTCGCATCAGAAAGCCTTACAGAATGATACTCAAACGAGAAATGAAAAGATACAGAATTGGAATAGTAAAAGATACGCAAACGATGTAAAGATACACAATTGGAATAGTAAAGATACGCAAACGATGTAAAGATACTCAGTTTGAAAGAAACACACTCCCACACTTGCAAAACTCTCAAATTCAATAGAAACTCGCATCAGAAAGCCTTACAGAAAGATACTCAAACGAGAAATGAAAAGATACACAATTGGAATAGTAAAGATACGCAAACGATGTAAAGATACACAATTGGAATAGTAAAGATACGCAAACGATGTAAAGATACTCAGTTTGAAAGAAACACACTCCCACACTTGCAAAATTTTCAAATACAATAGAAACTCGCATCAGAAGTCTTACGGAAAGATACTCAAACGAGAAATGAAAAGATACACAATTGGAATAGTAAAGATACTCAGTTTGAAAGAAACACACTCCCACACTTGCAAAACTCTCAAATACAATAGAAACTCGCATCAGAAGCCTTACAGAAAGATACTCAAACGAGAAATGAAAAGATACAGAATTGGAATAGTAAAGATACGCAAACGATGTAAAGATACACTATATGAATAGTAAAGCTACGCAAACGATGTAAAGATACTCAGTTTGAAAGAAACACACTCCCACACTTGCAAAACTCTCAAATACAATAGAAACTCGCATCAGAAAGCCTTACAGAAAGATACTCAAACGAGAAATGAAAAGATACAGAATTGGAATAGTAAAGATACGCAAACGATGTAAAGATACACAATTGGAATAGTAAAGATACGCAAACGATGTAAAGATACTCAGTTTGAAAGAAACACACTCCCACACTTGCAAAATTCTCAAATTCAATAGAAACTGGCATCAGAAAGCCTTACAGAAAGATACTCAAACGAGAAATGAAAAGATACACAATTGGAATAGTAAAGATACGCAAACGATGTAAAGATACTCAGTTTGAAAGAAACACACTCCTACACTTGCAAAACTCTCAAATACAATAGAAACTCATATCAGAAGCCTTACAGAAAGATACTCAAACGAGAAATGAAAAGATACAGAATTGGAATAGTAAAGATACGCAAACGATGTAAAGATACACAATTGGAATAGTAAGGATACGCAAACGATGTAAAGATACTCAGTTTGAAAGAAACACACTCCCACACTTGCAAAACTCTCAAATACAATAGAAACTCGCATCAGAAAGCCTTACAGAAAGATACTCAAACGAGAAATGAAAAGATACAGAATTGGAATAGTAAAGATACGCAAACGATGTAAAGATACACAATTGGAATAGTAAAGATACGCAAACGATGTAAAGATACTCAGTTTGAAAGAAACACACTCCCACACTTGCAAAACTCTCAAATTCAATAGAAACTCGCATCAGAAAGCCTTACAGAAAGATACTCAAACGAGAAATGAAAAGATACACAATTGGAATAGTAAAGATACGCAAACGATGTAAAGATACTCAGTTTGAAAGAAACACACTCCCACACTTGCAAAACTCTCAAATACAATAGAAACTCGCATCAGAAAGCCTTACAGAAAGATACTCAAACGAGAAATGAAAAGATACAGAATTGGAATAGTAAAGATACGCAAACGATGTAAAGATACACAATTGGAATAGTTAGGATACGCAAACGATGTAAAGATACTCAGTTTGAAAGAAACACACTCCCACACTTGCAAAACTCTCAAATTCAATAGAAACTCGCATCAGAAAGCCTTACAGAAAGATACTCAAACGAGAAATGAAAAGATACACAATTGGAATAGCAAAGATACGCAAACGATGTAAAGATACTCAGTTTGAAAGAAACACACTCCCACACTTGCAAAACTCTCAAATACAATAGAAACTCGCATCAGAAAGCCTTACAGAAAGATACTCAAACGAGAAATGAAAAGATACACAATTGGAATAGTAAAGATACGCAAACGATGTAAAGATACTCAGTTTGAAAGAAACACACTCCGACACTTGCAAAACTCTGAAATACAATAGAAACTCGCATCAGAAAGCCTTATAGAAAGATACTCAAACGAGAAATGAAAAGATACACAATTGGAATAGTAAAGATACGCAAACGATGTAAAGATACTCAGTTTGAAAGAAACACACTCCCACACTTGCAAAACTCTCAAATACAATAGAAACTCGCATCAGAAGCCTTACAGAAAAATACTCAAACGAGAAATGAAAAGATACAGAATTGGAATAGTAAAGATACGCAAACGATGTAAAGATACTCAGTTTGAAAGAAACACACTCCCACACTTGCAAAACTCTCAAATACAATAGAAACTCGCATCAGAAAGCCTTACAGAATGATACTCAAACGAGAAATGAAAAGATACAGAATTGGAATAGTAAAGATACGCAAACGATGTAAAGATACTCAGTTTGAAAGAAACACACTCCCACACTTGCAAAACTCTCAAATACAATAGAAACTCGCATCAGAAGCCTTACAGAAAGATACTCAAACGAGAAATGAAAAGATACAGAATTGGAATAGTAAAGATACGCAAACGATGTAAAGATACACTATTGGAATAGTAAAGATACGCAAACGATGTAAAGATACTCAGTTTGAAAGAAACACACTCCCACACTTGCAAAATTCTCAAATACAACAGAAACTCGCATCAGAAAGCCTTACAGAAAGATACTCAAACGAGAAATGAAAAGATACAGAATTGGAATAGTAAAGATACGCAAACGATGTACAGATACTCAGTTTGAAAGAAAAACACTCCCACACTTGCAAAACTCTCAAATACAATAGAAACTCGCATCAGAAAGCCTTACAGAAAGATACTCAAACGAGAAATGAAAAGATACAGAATTGGAATAGTAAAGATATGCAAACGATGTAAAGATACACTATTGGAATAGTAAAGATACGCAAACGATGTAAAGATACTCAGTTTGAAAGAAACACACTCCCACACTTGCAAAATTCTCAAATTCAATAGAAACTGGCATCAGAAAGCCTTACAGAAAGATACTCAAACGAGAAATGAAAAGATACACAATTGGAATAGTAAAGATACGCAAACGATGTAAAGATACTCAGTTTGAAAGAAACACACTCCTACACTTGCAAAACTCTCAAATACAATAGAAACTCATATCAGAAGCCTTACAGAAAGATACTCAAACGAGAAATGAAAAGATACAGAATTGGAATAGTAAAGATACGCAAACGATGTAAAGATACACAATTGGAATAGTAAGGATACGCAAACGATGTAAAGATACTCAGTTTGAAAGAAACACACTCCCACACTTGCAAAACTCTCAAATACAATAGAAACTCGCATCAGAAAGCCTTACAGAAAGATACTCAAACGAGAAATGAAAAGATACAGAATTGGAATAGTAAAGATACGCAAACGATGTAAAGATACACAATTGGAATAGTAAAGATACGCAAACGATGTAAAGATACTCAGTTTGAAAGAAACACACTCCCACACTTGCAAAACTCTCAAATTCAATAGAAACTCGCATCAGAAAGCCTTACAGAAAGATACTCAAACGAGAAATGAAAAGATACACAATTGGAATAGTAAAGATACGCAAACGATGTAAAGATACTCAGTTTGAAAGAAACACACTCCCACACTTGCAAAACTCTCAAATACAATAGAAACTCGCATCAGAAAGCCTTACAGAAAGATACTCAAACGAGAAATGAAAAGATACAGAATTGGAATAGTAAAGATACGCAAACGATGTAAAGATACACAATTGGAATAGTTAGGATACGCAAACGATGTAAAGATACTCAGTTTGAAAGAAACACACTCCCACACTTGCAAAACTCTCAAATTCAATAGAAACTCGCATCAGAAAGCCTTACAGAAAGATACTCAAACGAGAAATGAAAAGATACACAATTGGAATAGCAAAGATACGCAAACGATGTAAAGATACTCAGTTTGAAAGAAACACACTCCCACACTTGCAAAACTCTCAAATACAATAGAAACTCGCATCAGAAAGCCTTACAGAAAGATACTCAAACGAGAAATGAAAAGATACACAATTGGAATAGTAAAGATACGCAAACGATGTAAAGATACTCAGTTTGAAAGAAAAACACTCCCACACTTGCAAAACTCTCAAATTCAATAGAAACTCGCATCAGAAAGCCTTATAGAAAGATACTCAAACGAGAAATGAAAAGATACACAATTGGAATAGTAAAGATACGCAAACGATGTAAAGATACTCAGTTTGAAAGAAACACACTCCCACACTTGCAAAACTCTCAAATACAATAGAAACTCGCATCAGAAGCCTTACAGAAAAATACTCAAACGAGAAATGAAAAGATACAGAATTGGAATAGTAAAGATACGCAAACGATGTAAAGATACTCAGTTTGAAAGAAACACACTCCCACACTTGCAAAACTCTCAAATACAATAGAAACTCGCATCAGAAAGCCTTACAGAATGATACTCAAACGAGAAATGAAAAGATACAGAATTGGAATAGTAAAGATACGCAAACGATGTAAAGATACTCAGTTTGAAAGAAACACACTCCCACACTTGCAAAACTCTCAAATACAATAGAAACTCGCATCAGAAGCCTTACAGAAAGATACTCAAACGAGAAATGAAAAGATACAGAATTGGAATAGTAAAGATACGCAAACGATGTAAAGATACACTATTGGAATAGTAAAGATACGCAAACGATGTAAAGATACTCAGTTTGAAAGAAACACACTCCCACACTTGCAAAATTCTCAAATACAACAGAAACTCGCATCAGAAAGCCTTACAGAAAGATACTCAAACGAGAAATGAAAAGATACAGAATTGGAATAGTAAAGATACGCAAACGATGTAAAGATACTCAGTTTGAAAGAAAAACACTCCCACACTTGCAAAACTCTCAAATACAATAGAAACTCGCATCAGAAAGCCTTACAGAAAGATACTCAAACGAGAAATGAAAAGATACAGAATTGGAATAGTAAAGATACGCAAACGATGTAAAGATACACTATTGGAATAGTAAAGATACGCAAACGATGTAAAGATACTCAGTTTGAAAGAAACACACTCCCACACTTACAAAATTCTCAAATACAATAGAAACTCGCATCAGAAAGCCTTACAGAAAGATACTCTAACGAGAAATGAAAAGATACCGAATTGGAATAGTAAAGATACGCAAACGATGTAAAGATACTCAGTTTGAAAGAAACACACTCCCACACTTGCAAAACTCTCAAATACAATAGAAACTCGCATCAGAAGCCTTACAGAAAGATACTCAAACGAGAAATGAAAAGATACACAATTGGAATAGTAAAGATACGCAAGAAATGAAAAGATACACAATTGGAATAGTAAAGATACGCAAACGATGTAAAGATACTCAGTTTGAAAGAAACACACTCCCACACTTGCAAAATTTTCAAATACAATAGAAACTCGCATCAGAAGCCATACAGAAAGATACTCAAACGAGAAATGAAAAGATACACAATTGGAATAGTAAAGATACTCAGTTTGAAAGAAACACACTCCCACACTTGCAAAACTCTCAAATACAATAGAAACTCATATAAGAAGCCTTACAGAAAGATACTCAAACGAGAAATGAAAAGATACACAATTGGAATAGTAAAGATACGCAAACGCTGTAAAGATACACAATTGGAATAGTAAAGATACGCAAACGATGTAAAGATACACAATTGGAATAGTAAAGATACGCAAACGATGTAAAGATACTCAGTTTGAAAGAAACACACTCCCACACTTGCAAAACTCTCAAATACAATAGAAACTCGTATCAGAAAGCCTTACAGAATGATACTCAAACGAGAATTGAAAAGATACAGAATTGGAATAGTAAAGATACGCAAACGATGTAAAGATACACAATTGGAATAGTAAAGATACGCAAACGATGTAAAGATACTCAGTTTGAAAGAAACACACTCCCACACTTGCAAAACTCTCAAATTCAATAGAAACTCGCATCAGAAAGCCTTACAGAAAGATACTCAAACGAGAAATGAAAAGATACACAATTGGAATATTAAAGATACGCAAACGATGTAAAGATACTCAGTTTGAAAGAAACACACTCCCACACTTGCAAAATTTTCAAATACAATAGAAACTCGCATCAGAAGCCTTACAGAAAGATACTCAAACGAGAAATGAAAAGATACACAAAATTGGAATAGTAAAGATACTCAGTTTGAAAGAAACACACTCCCACACTTGCAAAACTCTCAAATACAATAGAAACTCGCATCAGAAGCCTTACAGAAAGATACTCAAACGAGAAATGAAAAGATACACAATTGGAATAGTAAAGATACGCAAACGCTGTAAAGATACACAATTGGAATAGTAAAGATACGCAAACGATGTAAAGATACTCAGTTTGAAAGAAACACACTCCCACACTTGCAAAACTCTCAAATACAATAGAAACTCGCATCAGAAAGCCTTACAGAAAGATACTCAAACGAGAAATGAAAAGATACAGAATTGGAATAGTAAAGATACGCAAACGATGTACAGATACTCAGTTTGAAAGAAAAACACTCCCACACTTGCAAAACTCTCAAATACAATAGAAACTCGCATCAGAAAGCCTTACAGAAAGATACTCAAACGAGAAATGAAAAGATACAGAATTGGAATAGTAAAGATACGCAAACGATGTAAAGATACACTATTGGAATAGTAAAGATACGCAAACGATGTAAAGATACTCAGTTTGAAAGAAACACACTCCCACACTTACAAAATTCTCAAATACAATAGAAACTCGCATCAGAAAGCCTTACAGAAAGATACTCTAACGAGAAATGAAAAGATACCGAATTGGAATAGTAAAGATACGCAAACGATGTAAAGATACTCAGTTTGAAAGAAACACACTCCCACACTTGCAAAACTCTCAAATACAATAGAAACTCGCATCAGAAGCCTTACAGAAAGATACTCAAACGAGAAATGAAAAGATACACAATTGGAATAGTAAAGATACGCAAGAAATGAAAAGATACACAATTGGAATAGTAAAGATACGCAAACGATGTAAAGATACTCAGTTTGAAAGAAACACACTCCCACACTTGCAAAATTTTCAAATACAATAGAAACTCGCATCAGAAGCCATACAGAAAGATACTCAAACGAGAAATGAAAAGATACACAATTGGAATAGTAAAGATACTCAGTTTGAAAGAAACACACTCCCACACTTGCAAAACTCTCAAATACAATAGAAACTCATATAAGAAGCCTTACAGAAAGATACTCAAACGAGAAATGAAAAGATACACAATTGGAATAGTAAAGATACGCAAACGCTGTAAAGATACACAATTGGAATAGTAAAGATACGCAAAC
The DNA here is from genome assembly GCF_933775445.1 of Argentina anserina. Taxonomy (NCBI): domain Eukaryota; kingdom Viridiplantae; phylum Streptophyta; class Magnoliopsida; order Rosales; family Rosaceae; genus Argentina; species Argentina anserina. Next base: position 489,490 of record NW_026089441.1, read on the forward strand.
GATGTAAAGATACACAATTGGAATAGTAAAGATACGCAAACGATGTAAAGATACTCAGTTTGAAAGAAACACACTCCCACACTTGCAAAACTCTCAAATACAATAGAAACTCGTATCAGAAAGCCTTACAGAATGATACTCAAACGAGAATTGAAAAGATACAGAATTGGAATAGTAAAGATACGCAAACGATGTAAAGATACACAATTGGAATAGTAAAGATACGCAAACGATGTAAAGATACTCAGTTTGAAAGAAACACACTCCCACACTTGCAAAACTCTCAAATTCAATAGAAACTCGCATCAGAAAGCCTTACAGAAAGATACTCAAACGAGAAATGAAAAGATACACAATTGGAATATTAAAGATACGCAAACGATGTAAAGATACTCAGTTTGAAAGAAACACACTCCCACACTTGCAAAATTTTCAAATACAATAGAAACTCGCATCAGAAGCCTTACAGAAAGATACTCAAACGAGAAATGAAAAGATACACAAAATTGGAATAGTAAAGATACTCAGTTTGAAAGAAACACACTCCCACACTTGCAAAACTCTCAAATACAATAGAAACTCGCATCAGAAGCCTTACAGAAAGATACTCAAACGAGAAATGAAAAGATACACAATTGGAATAGTAAAGATACGCAAACGCTGTAAAGATACACAATTGGAATAGTAAAGATACGCAAACGATGTAAAGATACTCAGTTTGAAAGAAACACACTCCCACACTTGCAAAACTCTCAAATACAATAGAAACTCGCATCAGAATCCTTACAGAAAGATACTCAAACGAGAAATGAAAAGATACAGAATTGGAATAGTAAAGATACGCAAACGATGTAAAGATACTCAGTTTGAAAGAAACACACTCCCACACTTGCAAAACTCTCAAATACAATAGAAACTCGCATCAGAAAGCCTTACAGAAAGATACTCAAACGAGAAATGAAAAGATACATAATTGGAATAGTAAAGATACGCAAACGATGTAAAGATACACAATTGGAATAGTAATGATACGCAAACGATGTAAAGATACTCAGTTTGAAAGAAACACACTCCCACACTTGCAAAACTCTCAAATACAATAGAAACTCGCATCAGAAAGCCTTACAGAAACATACTCAAACGAGAAATGAAAAGATACACAATTGGAATAGTAAAGATACGCAAACGATGTAAAGATACACAATTGGAATAGTAATGATACGCAAACGATGTAAAGATACTCAGTTTGAAAGAAACACACTCCCACACTTGCAAAACTCTTAAATACAATAGAAACTCGCATCAGAAGCCTTACAGAAAGATACTCAAACGAGAAATGAAAAGATACAGAATTGGAATAGTTAAGATACGCAAACGATGTAAAGATACACTATTGGAATAGTAAAGATACGCAAACGATGTAAAGATACTCAGTTTGAAAGAAACACACTCCCACACTTGCAAAACTCTCAAATACAATAGAAACTCGCATCAGAAAGCCTTACAGAAAGATACTAAAACGAGAAATGAAAAGATACATAATTGGAATAGTAAAGATACGCAAACGATGTAAAGATACACTATTGGAATAGTAAAGATACGCAAACGATGTAAAGAAACACAATCGGAATAGTAAAGATACGCAAACGATGTAAAGATACTCAGTTTGAAAGAAAAACACTCCCACACTTGCAAAACTCTCAAATTCAATAGAAACTCGCATCAGAAGCCTTACAGAAAGATACTCAAACGAGAAATGAAAAGATACACAATTGGAATAGTAAAGATACGCAAACGCTGTAAAGATACACAATTGGAATAGTAAAGATACGCAAACGATGTAAAGATACTCAGTTTGAAAGAAACACACTCCCACACTTGCAAAACTCTCAAATACAATAGAAACTCGCATCAGAAGCCTTACAGAAAAATACTCAAACGAGAAATGAAAAGATACAGAATTGGAATAGTAAAGATACGCAAACGATGTAAAGATACACAATTGGAATAGTAAAGATACGCAAACGATGTAAAGATACTCAGTTTGAAAGAAACACACTCCCACACTTGCAAAACTCTCAAATACAATAGAAACTCGTATCAGAAAGCCTTACAGAATGATACTCAAACGAGAAATGAAAAGATACAGAATTGGAATAGTAAAACATACGCAAACGATGTAAAGATACACAATTGGAATAGTAAAGATACGCAAACGATGTAAAGATACTCAGTTTGAAAGAAACACACTCCCACACTTGCAAAACTCTCAAATTCAATAGAAACTCGCATCAGAAAGCCTTACAGAAAGATACTCAAACGAGAAATGAAAAGATACACAATTGGAATAGTAAAGATACGCAAACGATGTAAAGATACTCAGTTTGAAAGAAAAACACTCCCACACTTGCAAAATTTTCAAATACAATAGAAACTCGCATCAGAAGCCTTACAGAAAGATACTCAAACGAGAAATGAAAAGATACACAAATGGAATAGTAAAGATACTCAGTTTGAAAGAAACACACTCCCACACTTGCAAAACTCTCAAATACAATAGAAACTCATATAAGAAGCCTTACAGAAAGATACTTAAACGAGAAATGAAAAGATACACAATTGGAATAGTAAAGATACGCAAACGCTGTAAAGATACACAATTGGAATAGTAAAGATACGCAAACGATGTAAAGATACTCAGTTTGAAAGAAACACACTCCCACACTTGCAAAACTCTCAAATACAATAGAAACTCGCATCAGAAGCCTTACAGAAAAATACTCAAACGAGAAATGAAAAGATACAGAATTGGAATAGTAAAGATACGCAAACGATGTAAAGATACTCAGTTTGAAAGAAACACACTCCCACACTTGCAAAACTCTCAAATACAATAGAAACTCGCATCAGAAAGCCTTACAGAAAGATACTCAAACGAGAAATGAAAAGATACATAATTGGAATAGTAAAGATACGCAAACGATGTAAAGATACACTATTGGAATAGTAAAGATACGCAAACGATGTAAAGAAACACAATTGGAATAGTAAAGATACGCAAACGATGTAAAGATACTCAGTTTGAAAGAAAAACACTCCCACACTTGCAAAACTCTCAAATACAATAGAAACTCGCATCAGAAGCCTTACAGAAACATACTCAAACGAGAAATGAAAAGATACACAATTGGAATAGTAAAGATACGCAAACGATGTAAAGATACACAATTGGAATAGTAATGATACGCAAACGATGTAAAGATACTCAGTTTGAAAGAAACACACTCCCACACTTGCAAAACTCTCAAATACAATAGAAACTCGCATCAGAAAGCCTTACAGAATGATACTCAAACGAGAAATGAAAAGATACAGAATTGGAATAGTAAAACATACGCAAACGATGTAAAGATACACAATTGGAATAGTAAAGATACGCAAACGATGTAAAGATACTCAGTTTGAAAGAAACACACTCCCACACTTGCAAAACTCTCAAATACAATAGAAACTCGCATCAGAAGCCTTACAGAAAGATACTCAAACGAGAAATGAAAAGATACAGAATTGGAATAGTAAAGATACGCAAACGATGTAAAGATACACTATTGGAATAGTAAAGATACGCAAACGATGTAAAGATACTCAGTTTGAAAGAAACACACTCCCACACTTGCAAAACTCTCAAATACAATAGAAACTCGCATCAGAAGCCTTACAGAAAAATACTCAAACGAGAAATGAAAAGATACAGAATTGGAATAGTAAAGATACGCAAACGATGTAAAGATACTCAGTTTGAAAGAAACACACTCCCACACTTGCAAAACTCTCAAATACAATAGAAACTCGCATCAGAAAGCCTTACAGAAAGATACTCAAACGAGAAATGAAAAGATACATAATTGGAATAGTAAAGATACGCAAACGATGTAAAGATACACTATTGGAATAGTAAAGATACGCAAACGATGTAAAGAAACACAATTGGAATAGTAAAGATACGCAAACGATGTAAAGATACTCAGTTTGAAAGAAAAACACTCCCACACTTGCAAAACTCTCAAATACAATAGAAACTCGCATCAGAAGCCTTACAGAAAGATACTCAAACGAGAAATGAAAAGATACACAATTGGAATAGTAAAGATACGCAAACGATGTAAAGATACACAATTGGAATAGTAATGATACGCAAACGATGTAAAGATACTCAGTTTGAAAGAAACACACTCCCACACTTGCAAAACTCTCAAATACAATAGAAACTCGCATCAGAAAGCCTTACAGAATGATACTCAAACGAGAAATGAAAAGATACAGAATTGGAATAGTAAAACATACGCAAACGATGTAAAGATACACAATTGGAATAGTAAAGATACGCAAACAATGTAAAGATACTCAGTTTGAAAGAAACACACTCCCACACTTGCAAAACTCTCAAATACAATAGAAACTCGCATCAGAAGCCTTACAGAAAGATACTCAAACGAGAAATGAAAAGATACACAATTGGAATAGTAAAGATACTCAGTTTGAAAGAAACACACTCCCACACTTGCAAAACTCTCAAATACAATAGAAACTCGCATCAGAAGCCTTACAGAAAGATACTCAAACGAGAAATGAAAAGATACACAATTGGAATAGTAAAGATACGCAAACGCTGTAAAGATACACAATTGGAATAGTAAAGATACGCAAACGATGTAAAGATACTCAGTTTGAAAGAAACACACTCCCACACTTGCAAAACTCTCAAATACAATAGAAACTCGCATCAGAAGCCTTACAGAAAGATACTCAAACGAGAAATGAAAAGATACAGAATTGCAATAGTAAAGATACGCAAACGATGTAAAGATACTCAGTTTGAAAGAAACACACTCCCACACTTGCAAAACTCTCAAATACAATAGAAACTCGCATCAGAAAGCCTTACAGAAAGATACTCAAACGAGAAATGAAAAGATACATAATTGGAATAGTAAAGATACGCAAACGATGTAAAGATACACTATTGGAATAGTAAAGATACGCAAACGATGTAAAGAAACACAATTGGAATAGTAAAGATACGCAAACGATGTAAAGATACTCAGTTTGAAAGAAAAACACTCCCACACTTGCAAAACTCTCAAATTCAATAGAAACTCGCATCAGAAGCCTTACAGAAAGATACTCAAACGAGAAATGAAAAGATACACAATTGGAATAGTAAAGATACGCAAACGATGTAAAGATACACAATTGGAATAGTAATGATACGCAAACGATGTAAAGATACTCAGTTTGAAAGAAACACACTCCCACACTTGCAAAACTCTCAAATACAATAGAAACTCGCATCAGAAAGCCTTACAGAATGATACTCAAACGAGAAATGAAAAGATACAGAATTGGAATAGTAAAACATACGCAAACGATGTAAAGATACACAATTGGAATAGTAAAGATACGCAAACGATGTAAAGATACTCAGTTTGAAAGAAACACACTCCCACACTTGCAAAACTCTCAAATACAATAGAAACTCGCATCAGAAGCCTTACAGAAAGATACTCAAACGAGAAATGAAAAGATACAGAATTGGAATAGTAAAGATACGCAAACGATGTAAAGATACACTATTGGAATAGTAAAGATACGCAAACGATGTAAAGATACTCAGTTTGAAAGAAACACACTCCCACACTTGCAAAATTCTCAAATACAACAGAGACTCGCATCAGAAAGCCTTACAGAAAGATACTCAAACGAGAAATGAAAAGATACAGAATTGGAATAGTAAAGATACGCAAACGATGTAAAGATACTCAGTTTGAAAGAAAAACACTCCCACACTTGCAAAACTCTCAAATACAATAGAAACTCGCATCAGAAAGCCTTACAGAAAGATACTCAAACGAGAAATGAAAAGATACAGAATTGGAATAGTAAAGATACGCAAACGATGTAAAGATACACTATTGGAATAGTAAAGATACGCAAACGATGTAAAGATACTCAGTTTGAAAGAAACACACTCCCACACTTGCAAAATTCTCAAATACAATAGAAACTCGCATCAGAAAGCCTTACAGAAAGATACTCAAACGAGAAATGAAAAGATACAGAATTGGAATAGTAAAGATACGCAAACGATGTAAAGATACTCAGTTTGAAAGAAACACACTCCCACACTTGCAAAACTCTCAAATACAATAGAAACTCGCATCAGAAGCCTTACAGAAAGATACTCAAACGAGAAATGAAAAGATACACAATTGGAATAGTAAAGATACGCAAACGATGTAAAGATACACAATTGGAATAGTAAAGATACGCAAACGATGTAAAGATACTCAGTTTGAAAGAAACACACTCCCACACTTGCAAAACTCTCAAATACAATAGAAACTCGCATCAGAAGCCTTACAGAAAGATACTCAAACGAGAAATGAAAAGATACACAATTGGAATAGTAAAGGTACGCAAACGATGTAAAGATACACAATTGGAATAGTAAAGATACGCAAACGATGTAAAGATACTCAGTTTGAAAGAAACACACTCCCACACTTGCAAAACTCTCAAATACAATAGAAACTCGCATCAGAAAGCCTTACAGAAAGATACTCAAACGAGAAATGAAAAGATACAGAATTGGAATAGTAAAGATACGCAAATGATGTAAAGATACACAATTTGAAAGAAACACACTCCCACACTTGCAAAACTCTCAAATACAATAGAAACTCGCATCAGAAGCCTTACAGAAAGATACTCAAACGAGAAATGAAAAGATACACAATTGGAATAGTAAAGTTACGCAAGAAATGAAAAGATACACAATTGGAATAGTAAAGATACGCAAACGATGTAAAGATACTCGGTTTGAAAGAAACACACTCCCACACTTGCAAAACTCTCAAATACAATAGAAACTCGCATCAGAAGCCTTACAGAAAGATACTCAAACGAGAAATGAAAAGATACAGAATTGGAATAGTAAAGATATGCAAACGATGTAAAGATACACAATTGGAATAGTAAAGATACGCAAACGATGTAAAGATACTCAGTTTGAAAGAAACACACTCCCACACTTGCAAAACTCTCAAATTCAATAGAAACTCGCATCAGAAAGCCTTACAGAAAGATACTCAAACGAGAAATGAAAAGATACACAATTGGAATAGTAAAGATACGCAAACGATGTAAAGATACATAACTGGAATAGTAAAGATACGCAAACGATGTAAAGATACTCAGTTTGAAAGAAACACACTCCCACACTTGCAAAACTCTTAAATTCAATAGAAACTCGCATCAGAAAGCCTTACAGAAAGATACTCAAACGAGAAATGAAAAGATACACAATTGGAATAGTAAAGATACGCAAACGATGTAAAGATACTCAGTTTGAAAGAAACACACTCCCACACTTGCAAAACTCTCAAATACAATAGAAACTCGCATCAGAAGCCTTACAGAAAGATACTCAAACGAGAAATGAAAAGATACACAATTGGAATAGTAAAGATACGCAAACGATGTAAAGATACTCAGTTTGAAAGAAACACACTCCCACACTTGCAAAACTCTCAAATACAATAGAAACTCGCATCAGAAGCCTTACAGAAAGATACTCAAACGAGAAATGAAAAGATACACAATTGGAATAGTAAAGGTACGCAAACGATGTAAAGATACTCAGTTTGAAAGAAACACACTCCCACACTTGCAAAACTCTCAAATTCAATAGAAACTCGCAACAGAAAGCCTTACAGAAAGATACTCAGACGAGAAATGAAAAGATACACAATTGGAATAGTAAAGATACGCAAACGATGTAAAGATACTCAGTTTGAAAGAAACACACTCCCACACTTGCAAAACTCTCAAATACAATAGAAACTCGCATCAGAAAGCCTTACAGAAAGATACGCAAACGAGAAATGTAAAGATACAGAATTGGAATAGTAAATATACGCAAACGATGTAAAGATACACAATTGGAATAGTAAAGATACGCAAACGATGTAAAGATACTCAGTTTGAAAGAAACACTCTCCCACACTTGCAAAACTCTTAAATTCAATAGAAACTCGCATCAGAAAGCCTTACAGAAAGATACTCAAACGAGAAATGAAAAGATACACAATTGGAATAGTAAAGATACGCAAACGATGTAAAGATACTCAGTTTGAAAGAAACACACTCCCACACTTGCAAAACTCTCAAATACAATAGAAACTCGCATCAGAAGCCTTACAGAAAGATACTGAAACGAGAAATGAAAAGATACACAATTGGAATAGTAAAGATACGCAAACGATGTAAAGATACTCAGTTTGAAAGAAACACACTCCCACACTTGCAAAACTCTCAAATACAATAGAAACTCGCATCAGAAGCCTTACAGAAAGATACTCAAACGAGAAATGAAAAGATACACAATTGGAATAGTAAAGATACGCAAACGATGTAAAGATACACTATTGGAATAGTAAAGATACGCAAACGATGTAAAGATACTCAGTTTGAAAGAAACACACTCCCACACTTGCAAAACTCTCAAATACAATAGAAACTCGCATCAGAAAGCCTTACAGAAAGATACTCAAACGAGAAATGAAAAGATACAGAATTGGAATAGTAAAGATACGCAAACGATGTAAAGATACACAATTTGAAAGAAACACACTCCCACACTTGCAAAACTCTCAAATACAATAGAAACTCGCATCAGAAGCCTTACAGAAAGATACTCAAACGAGAAATGAAAAGATACACAATTGGAATAGTAAAGATACGTAAGAAATGAAAAGATACACAATTGGAATAGTAAAGATACGCAAACGATGTAAAGATACTCAGTTTGAAAGAAACACACTCCCACACTTGCAAAATTTTCAAATACAATAGAAACTCGCATCAGAAGCCTTACAGAAAGATACTCAAACGAGAAATGAAAAGATACACAATTGGAATAGTAAAGATACTCAGTTTGAAAGAAACACACTCCCACACTTGCAAAACTCTCAAATACAATAGAAACTCATATAAGAAGCCTTACAGAAAGATACTCAAACGAGAAATGAAAAGATACACAATTGGAATAGTAAAGATACGCAAACGCTGTAAAGATACACAATTGGAATAGTAAAGATACGCAAACGATGTAAAGATACTCAGTTTGAAAGAAACACACTCCCACACTTGCAAAACTCTCAAATACAATAGAAACTCGCATCAGAAGCCTTACAGAAAGATACTCAAACGAGAAATGAAAAGATACAGAATTGGAATAGTAAAGATACGCAAACGATGTAAAGATACTCAGTTTGAAAGAAACACACTCCCACACTTGCAAAACTCTCAAATACAATAGAAACTCGCATCAGAAAGCCTTACAGAAAGATACTCAAACGAGAAATGAAAAGATACAGAATTGGAATAGTAAAGATACGCAAACGATATAAAGATACAGAATTGGAATAGTAAAGATACGCAAACGATGTAAAGATACTCAGTTTGAAAGAAACACACTCCCACACTTGCAAAACTCTCAAATTCAATAGAAATTCGCATCAGAAAGCCTTACAGAAAGATACTCAAACGATAAATGAAAAGATACACAATTGGAATAGTAAAGATACGCAAACGATGTAAAGATACTCAGTTTGAAAGAAACACACTCCCACACTTGCAAAACTCTCAAATACAATAGAAACTCGCATCAGAAGCCTTACAGAAAGATACTCAAACGAGAAATGAAAAGATACACAATTGGAATAGTAAAGATACGCAAACGTTGTAAAGATACACAATTGGAATAGTAAAGATACGCAAACGATGTAAAGATACTCAGTTTGAAAGAAACACACTCCCACACTTGCAAAACTCTCAAATACAATAGAAACTCGCATCAGAAGCCTTACAGAAAGATACTCAAACGAGAAATGAAAGGATACAGAATTGGAATAGTAAAGATACGCAAACGATGTAAAGATACTCAGTTTGAAAGAAACACACTCCCACACTTGCAAAACTCTCAAATACAATAGAAACTCGCATCAGAAAGCCTTACAGAAAGATACTCAAACGAGAAATGAAAAGATACAGAATTGGAATAGTAAAGATACGCAAACGATATAAAGATACACAATTGGAATAGTAAAGATACGCAAACGATGTAAAGATACTCAGTTTGAAAGAAACACACTCCCACACTTGCAAAACTCTCAAATTCAATAGAAATTCGCATCAGAAAGCCTTACAGAAAGATACTCAAACGATAAATGAAAAGATACACTATTGGAATAGTAAAGATACGCAAACGATGTAAAGATACTCAGTTTGAAAGAAACACACTCCCACACTTGCAAAACTCTCAAATACAATAGAAACTCGCATCAGAAAGCCTTACAGAAAGATACTCAAACGAGAAATGAAAAGATACATAATTGGAATAGTAAATATACGCAAACGATGTAAAGATACACAATTGGAATAGTAAAGATAAGCAAACGATGTAAAGATACTCAGTTTGAAAGAAACACACTCCCACACTTGCAAAACTCTCAAATTCAATAGAAACTCGCATCAGAAAGCCTTACAGAAAGATACTCAAACGAGAAATGAAAAGATACACAATTGGAATAGTAAAGATACGCAAACGATGTAAAGATACACAATTGGAATAGTAAAGATACGCAAACGATGTAAAGATACTCAGTTTGAAAGAAACACACTCCCACACTTGCAAAACTCTCAAATTCAATAGAAACTCGCATCAGAAAGCCTTACAGAAAGATACTCAGACGAGAAATGAAAAGATACACAATTGGAATAGTAAAGATACGCAAACGATGTAAAGATACTCAGTTTGAAAGAAACACACTCCCACTTGCAAAACTCTCAAATACAATAGAAACTCGCATCAGAAGCCTTACAGAAAGATACTCAAACGAGAAATGAAAAGATACACAATTGGAATAGTAAAGGTACGCAAACGATGTAAAGATACTCAGTTTGAAAGAAACACACTCCCACACTTGCAAAACTCTCAAATTCAATAGAAACTCGCAACAGAAAGCCTTACAGAAAGATACTCAGACGAGAAATGAAAAGATACACAATTGGAATAGTAAAGATACGCAAACGATGTAAAGATACTCAGTTTGAAAGAAACACACTCCCACACTTGCAAAACTCTCAAATACAATAGAAACTCGCATCAGAAAGCCTTACAGAAAGATACGCAAACGAGAAATGTAAAGATACAGAATTGGAATAGTAAATATACGCAAACGATGTAAAGATACACAATTGGAATAGTAAAGATACGCAAACGATGTAAAGATACTCAGTTTGAAAGAAACACTCTCCCACACTTGCAAAACTCTCAAATTCAATAGAAACTCGCATCAGAAAGCCTTACAGAAAGATACTCAAACGAGAAATGAAAAGATACACAATTGGAATAGTAAAGATACGCAAACGATGTAAAGATACACAATTGGAATAGGACAGATACGCAAACGATGTAAAGATACTCAGTTTGAAAGAAACACACTCCCACACTTGCAAAACTCTCAAATACAATAGAAACTCGCATTACAAGCCTTACAGAAAGATACTCAAACGAGAAATGAAATGATACACAATTGGAATAGTAAAGATACGCAAACGATGTAAAGATACACAATTGGAATAGTAAAGATACGCAAACGATGTAAAGATACTCAGTTTGAAAGAAACACTCTCCCACACTTGCAAAACTCTCAAATTCAATAGAAACTCGCATCAGAAAGCCTTACAGAAAGATACTCAAACGAGAAATGAAAAGATACACAATTGGAATAGTAAAGATACGCAAACGATGTAAAGATACACAATTGGAATAGTAAAGATACGCAAACGATGTAAAGATACTCAGTTTGAAAGAAACACACTCCCACACTTGCAAAACTCTCAAATACAAAAGAAACTCGCATCAGAAGCCTTATGGAAAGATACTTCAACCAGAAATGAAAAGATACACAATTGGAATAGTAAAGATACCCAAACGATGTAAAGATACAGAATTGGAATAGTAAAGATACGCAAACGATGTGAAGATACTCAGTTTGAAAGAAACACTCTCCCACACTTGCAAAACTCTCAAATTCAATAGAGACTCGCATCAGAAAGCCTTACAGAAAGATACTCAAACGAGAAATGAAAAGATACACAATTGGAATAGTAAAGATACGCAAACGATGTAAAGATACACAATTGGAATAGGACAGATACGCAAACGATGTAAAGATACTCAGTTTGAAAGAAACACACTCCCACACTTGCAAAACTCTCAAATACAATAGAAACTCGCATTAGAAGCCTTACAGAAAGATACTCAAACGAGAAATGAAATGATACACAATTGGAATAGTAAAGATACGCAAACGATGTAAAGATACACAATTGGAATAGTAAAGATACGCAAACGATGTAAAGATACTCAGTTTGAAAGAAACACTCTCCCACACTTGCAAAACTCTCAAATTCAATAGAAACTCGCATCAGAAAGCCTTACAGAAAGATATTCAAACGAGAAATGAAAAGATACACAATTGGAAAAGTAAAGATATGCAAACGATGTAAAGATACACAATTGGAATAGTAAAGATACGCAAATGATGTAAAGATACTCAGTTTGAAAGAAACACACTCCCACACTTGCAAAACTCTCAAATACAAAAGAAACTCGCATCAGAAGCCTTACAGAAAGATACTCAAACCAGAAATGAAAAGATACACAATTGGAATAGTAAAGATACCCAAACGATGTAAAGATACAGAATTGGAATAGTAAAGATACGCAAACGATGTAAAGATACTCAGTTTGAAAGAAACACACTCCCACACTTGCAAAACTCTCAAATACAATAGAAACTCGCATTAGAAGCCTTACAGAAAGATACTCAAACGAGAAATGAAAAGATACACAATTGGAATAGTAAAGATACGCTAACGATGTAAAGATACACAATTGGAATAGTAAAGATACGCAAACGATGTAAAGATACTCAGTTTGAAAGAAACACACTCCCACACTTGCAAAACTCTCAAATTCAATAGAAACTCGCATCAGAAAGCCTTACAGAAAGATACTCAAACGAGAAATGAAAAGATACACAATTGGAATAGTAAAGATACGCAAACGATGTAAAGATACACAATTGGAATAGGACAGATACGCAAACGATGTAAAGATACTCAGTTTGAAAGAAACACACTCCCACACTTGCAAAACTCTCAAATACAATAGAAACTCGCATTACAAGCCTTACAGAAAGATACTCAAACGAGAAATGAAATGATACACAATTGGAATAGTAAAGATACGCAAACGATGTAAAGATACACAATTGGAATAGTAAAGATACGCAAACGATGTAAAGATACTCAGTTTGAAAGAAACACTCTCCCACACTTGCAAAACTCTCAAATTCAATAGAAACTCGCATCAGAAAGCCTTACAGAAAGATACTCAAACGAGAAATGAAAAGATACACAATTGGAATAGTAAAGATACGCAAACGATGTAAAGATACACAATTGGAATAGTAAAGATACGCAAACGATGTAAAGATACTCAGTTTGAAAGAAACACTCTCCCACACTTGCAAAACTCTCAAATTCAATAGAAACTCGCATCAGAAAGCCTTACAGAAAGATATTCAAACGAGAAATGAAAAGATACAAAATTGGAATAGTAAAGATACTCAGTTTGAAAGAAACACACTCCCACACTTGCAAAACTCTCAAATACAATAGAAACTCGCATCAGAAGCCTTACAGAAAGATACTCAAACGAGAAATGAAAAGATACACAATTGGAATAGTAAAGATACGCAAACGCTGTAAAGATACACAATTGGAATAGTAAAGATACGCAAACGATGTAAAGATACTCAGTTTGAAAGAAACACACTCCCACACTTGCAAAACTCTCAAATACAAAAGAAACTCGCATCAGAAGCCTTATAGAAAGATACTCAAACCAGAAATGAAAAGATACACAATTGGAATAGTAAAGATACCCAAACGATGTAAAGATACAGAATTGGAATAGTAAAGATACGCAAACGATGTGAAGATACTCAGTTTGAAAGAAACACTCTCCCACACTTGCAAAACTCTCAAATTCAATAGAGACTCGCATCAGAAAGCCTTACAGAAAGATACTCAAACGAGAAATGAAAAGATACACAATTGGAATAGTAAAGATACGCAAACGATGTAAAGATACACAATTGGAATAGGACAGATACGCAAACGATGTAAAGATACTCAGTTTGAAAGAAACACACTCCCACACTTGCAAAACTCTCAAATACAATAGAAACTCGCATTAGAAGCCTTACAGAAAGATACTCAAACGAGAAATGAAATGATACACAATTGGAATAGTAAAGATACGCAAACGATGTAAAGATACACAATTGGAATAGTAAAGATACGCAAACGATGTAAAGATACTCAGTTTGAAAGAAACACTCTCCCACACTTGCAAAACTCTCAAATTCAATAGAAACTCGCATCAGAAAGCCTTACAGAAAGATACTCAAACGAGAAATGAAAAGATACACAATTGGAATAATAAAGATACGCAAACAATGTAAAGATACACAATTGGAATAGTAAAGATACGCAAACGATGTAAAGATACTCAGTTTGAAAGAAACACACTCCCACACTTGCAAAACTCTCAAATACAAAAGAAACTCGCATCAGAAGCCTTACAGAAAGATACTCAAACCAGAAATGAAAAGATACACAATTGGAATAGTAAAGATACCCAAACGATGTAAAGATACAGAATTGGAATAGTAAAGATACGCAAACGATGTAAAGATACTCAGTTTGAAAGAAACACTCTCCCACACTTGCAAAACTCTCAAATTCAATAGAAACTCGCATCAGAAAGCCTTACAGAAAGATACTCAAACGAGAAATGAAAAGATACACAATTGGAATAGTAAAGATACGCAAACGATGTAAAGATACGCAATTGGAATAGGAAAGATACGCAAACGATGTAAAGATACTCAGTTTGAAAGAAACACACTCCCACACTTGCAAAACTCTCAAATTCAATAGAAACTCGCATCAGAAAGCCTTACAGAAAGATACTCAAACGAGAAATGAAAAGATTTACTATTCCAATAGTAAAGATACGCAATCGATGTAAAGATACTCAGTTTGAAAGAAACACACTCCCACACTTGCGAAACTCTCAAATTCAATAGAAACTCGCATCAGAAAGCCTTACAGAAAGATACTCAAACGAGAAATGAAAAGATACACAATTGGAATAGTAAAGATACGCAAACGATGTAAAGATACACAATTGGAATAGTAAAGATACGCAAACGATGTAAAGATACTCAGTTTGAAAGAAACACACTCCCACACTTGCGAAACTCTCAAATTCAATAGAAACTCGCATCAGAAAGCCTTACAAAAAGATACTCAGACGAGAAATGAAAAGATACACAATTGGAATAGTAAAGATACGGAAACGATGTAAAGATACACAATTGGAATAGGACAGATACGCAAACGATGTAAAGATACTCAGTTTGAAAGAAACACACTCCCACACTTGCAAAACTCTCAAATACAATAGAAACTCGCATTACAAGCCTTACAGAAAGATAATCAAACGAGAAATGAAAAGATACACAATTAGAATAGTAAAGATACGCAAACGATGTAAAGATACACAATTGGAATAGTAAAGATACGCAAACGATGTAAAGATACTCAGTTTGAAAGAAACACACTCCCACACTTGCAAAACTCTCAAATACAAAAGAAACTCGCATCAGAAGCCTTACAGAAAGATACTCAAACCAGAAATGAAAAGATACACAATTGGAATAGTAAAGATACCCAAACGATGTAAAGATACAGAATTGGAATAGTAAAGATACGCAAACGATGTAAAGATACTCAGTTTGAAAGAAACACACTCCCACACTTGCAAAACTCTCAAATTCAATAGAAACTCGCATCAGAAAGCCTTACAGAAAGATACTCAGACGAGAAATGAAAAGATACACAATTGGAATAGTAAAGATACGCAAACGATGTAAAGATACTCAGTTTGAAAGAAACACACTCCCACACTTGCAAAACTCTCAAATACAATAGAAACTCGCATCAGAAAGCCTTACAGAAAGATACTCAAACGAGAAATGAAAAGATACAGAATTGGAATAGTAAATATACGCAAACGATGTAAAGATACACAATTGGAATAGTAAAGATACGCAAACGATGTAAAGATACTCAGTTTGAAAGAAACACTCTCCCACACTTGCGAAACTCTCAAATTCAATAGAAACTCGCATCAGAAAGCCTTACAGAAAGATACTCAAACGAGAAATGAAAAGATACACAATTGGAATAGTAAAGATACGCAAACGATGTAAAGATACACAATTGGAATAGGACAGATACGCAAACGAGGTAAAGATACTCAGTTTGAAAGAAACACACTCCCACACTTGCAAAACTCTCAAATACAATAGAAACTCGCATTACAAGCCTTACAGAAAGATACTCAAACGAGAAATGAAATGATACACAATTGGAATAGTAAAGATACGCAAACGATGTAAAGATACACAATTGGAATAGTAAAGATACGCAAACGATGTAAAGATACTCAGTTTGAAAGAAACACTCTCCCACACTTGCAAA
Source organism: Argentina anserina (assembly GCF_933775445.1). Classification (NCBI taxonomy): domain Eukaryota; kingdom Viridiplantae; phylum Streptophyta; class Magnoliopsida; order Rosales; family Rosaceae; genus Argentina; species Argentina anserina. The sequence goes on from NW_026089441.1 coordinate 506,236, forward strand.
ACTCTCAAATTCAATAGAAACTCGCATCAGAAAGCCTTACAGAAAGATACTGAAACGAGAAATGAAAAGATACAGAATTGGAATAGTAAAGATACGGAAACGATGTAAAGATACACAATTGGAATAGTAAAGATACCAAAACGATGTAAAGATACTCAGTTTGAAAGAAACACACTCCCACACTTGCAAAACTCTCAAATTCAATAGAAACTCGCATCAGAAAGCCTTACAGAAAGATACTCAGACGAGAAATGAAAAGATACACAATTGGAATAGTAAAGATACGGAAACGATGTAAAGATACACAATTGGAATAGGACAGATACGCAAACGATGTAAAGATACTCAGTTTGAAAGAAACACACTCCCACACTTGCAAAACTCTCAAATTCAATAGAAACTCGCATCAGAAAGCCTTACAGAAAGATACTCAAACGAGAAATGAAAAGATACACAATTGGAATAGTAAAGATACGCAAACGATGTAAAGATACACAATTGGAATAGTAAAGATACGCAAACGATGTAAAGATACTCAGTTTGAAAGAAACACACTCCCACACTTGCAAAACTCTCAAATACAAATGAAACTCGCATCAGAAGCCTTACAGAAAGATACTCAAACCAGAAATGAAAAGATACACAATTGGAATAGTAAAGATACCCAAACGATGTAAAGATACAGAATTGGAATAGTAAAGATACGCAAACGATGTAAAGATACTCAGTTTGAAAGAAACACACTCCCACACTTGCAAAACTCTCAAATTCAATAGAAACTTGCATCAGAAAGCCTTACAGAAAGATACTCAGACGAGAAATGAAAAGATACACAATTGGAATAGTAAAGATACGCAAACGATGTAACGATACTCAGTTTGAAAGAAACACACTCCCACACTTGCAAAACTCTCAAATACAATAGAAACTCGCATCAGAAAGCCTTACAGAAAGATACTCAAACGAGAAATGTAAAGATACAGAATTGGAATAGTAAATATACGCAAACGAGGTAAAGATACACAATTGGAATAGTAAAGATACGCAAACGATGTAAAGATACTCAGTTTGAAAGAAACACTCTCCCACACTTGCAAAACTCTCAAATTCAATAGAAACTCGCATCAGAAAGCCTTACAGAAAGATACTCAGACGAGAAATGAAAAGATACACAATTGGAATAGTAAAGATACGCAAACGATGTAAAGATACACAATTGGAATAGGACAGATACGCAAACGATGTAAAGATACTCAGTTTGAAAGAAACACACTCCCACACTTGCAAAACTCTCAAATACAATAGAAACTCGCATCAGAAAGCCTTACAGAAAGATAGTCAAACGAGAAATGAAAAGATACACAATTGGAATAGTAAAGATACGCAAACAATGTAAAGATACACAATTGGAATAGTAAAGATACGCAAACGATGTAAAGATACTCAGTTTGAAAGAAAAACACTCCCACACTTGCAAAACTCTCAAATACAAAAGAAACTCGCATCAGAAGCCTTACAGAAAGATACTCAAACCAGAAATGAAAAGATACACAATTGGAATAGTAAAGATACCCAAACGATGTAAAGATACAGAATTGGAATAGTAAAGATACGCAAACGATGTAAAGATACTCAGTTTGAAAGAAACACACTCCCACACTTGCAAAACTCTCAAATACAATAGAATCTCGCATCAGAATCCTTACAGAAAGATACTCAAACGAGAAATGAAAAGATACACAATTGGAATAGTAAAGATACGGAAACGATGTAAAGATACACAATTGGAATAGTAAAGATACGCAAACGATGTAAAGATACTCAGTTTCAAAGAAACACACTCCCACACTTGCAAAACTCTCAAATTCAATAGAAACTCGCATCAGAAAGTCTTACAGAAAGATACTCAAACGAGAAATGAAAAGATACATAATTGGAATAGTAAAGATACGCAAACGATGTAAAGATACACTATTGGAATAGTAAAGATACGCTAACGATGTAAAGATACTCAGTTTGAAAGAAACACACTCCCACTTGCAAAACTCTCAAATACAATAGAAACTCGCATCAGAAGCCTTACAGAAAGATACTCAAACGAGAAATGAAAAGATACACAATTGGAATAGTAAAGGTACGCAAACGATGTAATGATACACAATTGGAATAGTAAAGATACGCAAACGATGTAAAGATACTCAGTTTGAAAGAAACACACTCCCACACTTGCAAAACTCTCAAATTCAATAGAAACTCGCATCAGAAAGCCTTACGGAAAGATACTCAGACGAGAAATGAAAAGATACACAATTGGAATAGTAAAGATACGCAAACAGTGTAAAGATACTCAGTTTGAAAGAAACACACTCCCACACTTGCAAAACTCTCAAATACAATAGAAACTCGCATCAGAAAGCCTTACAGAAAGATACTCAAACGAGAAATGAAAAGATACAGAATTGGAATAGTAAATATACGCAAACGATGTAAAGATACACAATTGGAATAGTAAAGATACGCAAACGATGTAAAGAAACACAATTGGAATAGTAAAGATACGCAAACGATGTAAAGATACTCAGTTTGAAAGAAACACTCTCCCACACTTGCAAAACTCTCAAATTCAATAGAAACTCGCATCAGAAAGCCTTACAGAAAGATACTCAAACGAGAAATGAAAAGATACACAATTGGAATAGTAAAGATACGCAAACGATGTAAAGATACACAATTGGAATAGGACAGATACGCAAACGATGTAAAGATACTCAGTTTGAAAGAAACACACTCCCACACTTGCAAAACTCTCAAATACAATAGAAACTCGCATTACAAGCCTTACAGAAAGATACTCAAACGAGAAATGAAATGATACACAATTGGAATAGTAAAGATACGCAAACGATGTAAAGATACACAATTGGAATAGTAAAGATACACAAACGATGTAAAGATACTCAGTTTTAAAGAAACACTCTCCCACACTTGCAAAACTCTCAAATTCAATAGAAACTCGCATCAGAAAACCTTACAGAAAGATACTCAAACGAGAAATGAAAAGATACACAATTGGAATAGTAAAGATACGCAAACGATGTAAAGATACTCAGTTTGAAAGAAACACACTCCCACACTTGCAAAACTCTCAAATACAATAGAAACTCGCATCAGAAAGCATTACAGAAAGATACTCAAACGAGAAATGAAAAGATACAGAATTGGAATAGTAAATATACGCAAACGATGTAAAGATACACAATTGGAATAGTAAAGATACGCAAACGATGTAAAGATACTCAGTTTGAAAGAAACACTCTCCCACACTTGCAAAACTCTCAAATTCAATAGAAACTCGCATCAGAAAGCCTTACAGAAAGATACTCAAACGAGAAATGAAAAGATACACAATTGGAATAGTAAAGATACGCAAACGATGTAAAGATACACAATTGGAATAGGACAGATACGCAAACGATGTAAAGATACTCAGTTTGAAAGAAACACACTCCCACACTTGCAAAACTCTCAAATACAATAGAAACTCGCATTAGAAGCCTTACAGAAAGATACTCAAACGAGAAATGAAATGATACACAATTGGAATAGTAAAGATACGCAAACGATGTAAAGATACACAATTGGAATAGTAAAGATACGCAAACGATGTAAAGATACTCAGTTTGAAAGAAACACTCTCCCACACTTGCAAAACTCTCAAATTCAATAGAAACTCGCATCAGAAAGCCTTACAGAAAGATACTCAAACGAGAAATGAAAAGATACACAATTGGAATAATAAAGATACGCAAACAATGTAAAGATACACAATTGGAATAGTAAAGATACGCAAACGATGTAAAGATACTCAGTTTGAAAGAAACACACTCCCACACTTGCAAAACTCTCAAATACAAAAGAAACTCGCATCAGAAGCCTTACAGAAAGATACTCAAACCAGAAATGAAAAGATACACAATTGGAATAGTAAAGATACCCAAACGATGTAAAGATACAGAATTGGAATAGTAAAGATACGCAAACGATGTAAAGATACTCAGTTTGAAAGAAACACTCTCCCACACTTGCAAAACTCTCAAATTCAATAGAAACTCGCATCAGAAAGCCTTACAGAAAGATACTCAAACGAGAAATGAAAAGATACACAATTGGAATAGTAAAGATACGCAAACGATGTAAAGATACGCAATTGGAATAGGAAAGATACGCAAACGATGTAAAGATACTCAGTTTGAAAGAAACACACTCCCACACTTGCAAAACTCTCAAATACAATAGAAAGTCGCATCAGAAGCCTTACAGAAAGATACTCAAACGAGAAATGAAAAGATACACAATTGGAATAGTAAAGATACCCAAACGATGTAAAGATACAGAATTGGAATAGTAAAGATACGCAAACGATGTAAAGATACTCAGTTTGAAAGAAACACACTCCCACACTTGCAAAACTCTCAAATACAATAGAATCTCGCATCAGAATCCTTACAGAAAGATACTCAAACGAGAAATGAAAAGATACACAATTGGAATAGTAAAGATACGGAAACGATGTAAAGATACACAATTGGAATAGTAAAGATACGCAAACGATGTAAAGATACTCAGTTTCAAAGAAACACACTCCCACACTTGCAAAACACTCAAATTCAATAGAAACTCGCATCAGAAAGCCTTACAGAAAGATACTCAAACGAGAAATGAAAAGATACACAATTGGAATAGTAAAGATACGCAAACGATGTAAAGATACACAATTGGAATAGGAAAGATACGCAAACGATGTAAAGATACTCCGTTTGAAAGAAACACACTCCCACACTTGCAAAACTCTCAAATACAATAGAAAGTCGCATCAGAAGCCTTACAGAAAGATACTCAAATGAGAAATGAAAAGATACACAATTGGAATAGTAAAGATACGCAAACGATGTAAAGATACACAATTGGAATAGTAAAGATACACAAACGATGTAAAGATACACAATTGGAATAGTAAAGATACGCAAACGATGTAAAGATACTCAGTATGAAAGAAACACACTCCCACACTTGCGAAACTCTCAAATTCAATAGAAACTCGCATCAGAAAGCCTTACAGAAAGATACTCAAACGAGAAATGAAAAGATACACAATTTGAATAGTAAAGATACGCAAACGATGTAAAGATACACAATTGGAATAGTAAAGATACGCAAACGATGTAAAGATACTCAGTTTGAAAGAAACACACTCCCACACTTGCAAAACTCTCAAATTCAATAGAAACTCGCATCAGAAAGCCTTACAGAAAGATACTCAAACGAGAAATGAAAAGATTTACTATTCCAATAGTAAAGATACGCAATCGATGTAAAGATACTCAGTTTGAAAGAAACACACTCCCACACTTGCAAAACTCTCAAATACAATAGAAACTCGCATCAGAAGCCTTACAGAAAGATACCCAAACGAGAAATGAAAAGATACACAATTGGAATAGTAAAGATACGCAAACGATGTAAAGATACTCAGTTTGAAAGAAACACACTCCCACACTTGCAAAACTCTCAAATTCAATAGAAACTCGCATCAGAAGCCTTACAGAAAGATACTCAAACGAGAAATGAAAAGATACAGAATTGGAATAGTAAAGATACGCAAACGATGTAAAGATACACTATTGGAATAGTAAAGATAAGCAAACGATGTAAAGATACTCAGTTTGAAAGAAACACACTCCCACACTTGCAAAACTCTTAACTACAATAGAAACTCGCATCAGAAGCCTTACAGAAAGATACTCAAACGAGAAATGAAAAGATACAGAATTGGAATAGTAAAGATACGCAAACGATGTAAAGATACACTATTGGAATAGTAAAGATACGCAAACGATGTAAAGATACTCAGTTTGAAAGAAACACACTCCCACACTTGCAAAACTCTCAAATTCAATAGAAACTTGCATCAGAAAGCCTTACAGAAAGATACTCAGACGAGAAATGAAAAGATACACAATTGGAATAGTAAAGATACGCAAACGATGTAAAGATACTCAGTTTGAAAGAAACACTCTCCCACACTTGCAAAACTTTCAAATTCAATAGAAACTCGCATCAGAAAGCCTTAAAGAAAGATACTCAAACGAGAAATGAAAAGATACACAATTGGAATAGTAAAGATACGCAAACGATGTAAAGATACACAATTGGAATAGGACAGATACGCAAACGATGTAAAGATACTCAGTTTGAAAGTAACACACTCCCACACTTGCAAAACTCTAAAATACAATAGAAACTCGCATTAGAAGCCTTACAGAAAGATACTCAAACGAGAAATGAAATGATACACAATTGGAATAGTAAAGATACGCAAACGATGTAAAGATACACAATTGGAATAGTAAAGATACGCAAACGATGTAAAGATACTCAGTTTGAAAGAAACACTCTCCCACACTTGCAAAACTCTCAAATTCAATAGAAACTCGCATCAGAAAGCCTTACAGAAAGATACTCAAACGAGAAATGAAAAGATACACAATTGGAATAGTAAAGATACGCAAACGATGTAAAGATACTCAGTTTGAAAGAAACACACTCCCACACTTGCAAAACTCTCAAATACAATAGAAACTCGCATCAGAAGCCTTACAGAAAGATACCCAAACGAGAAATGAAAAGATACACAATTGGAATAGTAAAGATACGCAAACGATGTAAAGATACTCAGTTTGAAAGAAACACACTCCCACACTTGCAAAACTCTCAAATTCAATAGAAACTCGCATCAGAAGCCTTACAGAAAGATACTCAAACGAGAAATGAAAAGATACAGAATTGGAATAGTAAAGATACGCAAACGATGTAAAGATACACTATTGGAATAGTAAAGATAAGCAAACGATGTAAAGATACTCAATTTGAAAGAAACACACTCCCACACTTGCAAAACTCTTAACTACAATAGAAACTCGCATCAGAAGCCTTACAGAAAGATACTCAAACGAGAAATGAAAAGATACAGAATTGGAATAGTAAAGATACGCAAACGATGTAAAGATACACTATTGGAATAGTAAAGATACGCAAACGATGTAAAGATACTCAGTTTGAAAGAAACACACTCCCACACTTGCAAAACTCTCAAATTCAATAGAAACTTGCATCAGAAAGCCTTACAGAAAGATACTCAGACGAGAAATGAAAAGATACACAATTGGAATAGTAAAGATACGCAAACGATGTAAAGATACTCAGTTTGAAAGAAACACTCTCCCACACTTGCAAAACTTTCAAATTCAATAGAAACTCGCATCAGAAAGCCTTAAAGAAAGATACTCAAACGAGAAATGAAAAGATACACAATTGGAATAGTAAAGATACGCAAACGATGTAAAGATACACAATTGGAATAGGACAGATACGCAAACGATGTAAAGATACTCAGTTTGAAAGTAACACACTCCCACACTTGCAAAACTCTAAAATACAATAGAAACTCGCATTAGAAGCCTTACAGAAAGATACTCAAACGAGAAATGAAATGATACACAATTGGAATAGTAAAGATACGCAAACGATGTAAAGATACACAATTGGAATAGTAAAGATACGCAAACGATGTAAAGATACTCAGTTTGAAAGAAACACTCTCCCACACTTGCGAAACTCTCAAATTCAATAGAAACTCGCATCAGAAAGCCTTACAGAAAGATACTCAAACGAGAAATGAAAAGATACACAATTGGAATAGTAAAGATACGCAAACGATGTAAAGATACTCAGTTTGAAAGAAACACACTCCCACACTTGCAAAACTAACAAATACAAAAGAAACTCGCATCAGAAGCCTTACAGAAAGATACTCAAACGAGAAATGAAAAGATACACAATTGGAATAGTAAAGATACGCAAACGATGTAAAGATACTCAGTTTGAAAGAAACACACTCCCACACTTGCAAAACTCTCAAATAAAATAGAAATTCGCATCAGAAGCCTTACAGAAAGATACTCAAACGAGAAATGAAAAGATACACAATTGGAATAGTAAAGGTACGCAACGATGTAAAGATACACAATTGGAATAGTAAAGATACGCAAACGATGTAAAGATACTCAGTTTGAAAGAAACACACTCCCACACTTGCAAAACTCTCAAATACAATAGAAAGTCGCATCAGAAGCCTTACAGAAAGATACTCAAACGAGAAATGAAAAGATACACAATTGGAATAGTAAAGATACGCAAACGATGTAAAGATACACAATTGGAATAGTAAAGATACGCAAACGATGTAAAGATACTCAGTTTGAAAGATACACACTCCCACACTTGCAAAACTCTCAAATTCAATAGAAACTCGCATCAGAAGCCTTACAGAAAGATACTCAAACGGGAAATGAAAAGATACACAATTGGAATAGTAAATATACGCAAACGATGTAAAGATACACAATTGGAATAGTAAAGATAAGCAAACGATGTAAAGATACTCAGTTTGAAAGAAACACACTCCCACACTTGCAAAACTCTCAAATACAATAGAAAGTCGCATCAGAAGCCTTACAGAAAGATACTCAAACGAGAAATGAAAAGATATACAATTGGAATAGTAAAGATACGCAAACGATGTAAAGATACTCAGTTTGAAAGAAACACACTCCCACACTTGCAAAACTATCAAATACAAAAGAAACTCGCATCAGAAGCCTTACAGAAAGATACTCAAACGAGAAATGAAAAGATACACAATTGGAATAGTAAAGATACGCAAACGATGTAAAGATACTCAGTTTGAAAGAAACACACTCCCACACTTGCAAAACTCTCAAATAAAATAGAAACTCGCATCAGAAGCCTTACAGAAAGATACTCAAACGAGAAATGAAAAGATACACAATTGGAATAGTAAAGGTACGCAACGATGTAAAGATACACAATTGGAATAGTAAAGATACGCAAACGATGTAAAGATACTCAGTTTGAAAGAAACACACTCCCACACTTGCAAAACTCTCAAATACAATAGAAAGTCGCATCAGAAGCCTTACAGAAAGATACTCAAACGAGAAATGAAAAGATACACAATTGGAATAGTAAAGATACGCAAACGATGTAAAGATACACAATTGGAATAGTAAAGATACGCAAACGATGTAAAGATACTCAGTTTGAAAGATACACACTCCCACACTTGCAAAACTCTCAAATTCAATAGAAACTCGCATCAGAAGCCTTACAGAAAGATACTCAAACGGGAAATGAAAAGATACACAATTGGAATAGTAAATATACGCAAACGATGTAAAGATACACAATTGGAATAGTAAAGATAAGCAAACGATGTAAAGATACTCAGTTTGAAAGAAACACACTCCCACACTTGCAAAACTCTCAAATACAATAGAAAGTCGCATCAGAAGCCTTACAGAAAGATACTCAAACGAGAAATGAAAAGATACACAATTGGAATAGTAAAGATACGCAAACGATGTAAAGATACACAATTGGAATAGTAAAGATACGCAAACGATGTAAAGATACTCAGTTTGAAAGAAACACACTCCCACACTTGCAAAACTCTCAAATAAAATAGAAACTCGCATCAGAAAGCCTTACAGAAAGATACTCAAACGAGAAATGAAAAGATACACAATTGGAATAGTAAATATACGCAAACGATGTAAAGATACACAATTGGAATAGTAAAGATAAGCAAACGATGTAAAGATACTCAGTTTGAAAGAAACACACTCCCACACTTGCAAAACTCTCAAATACAATAGAAAGTCGCATCAGAAGCCTTACAGAAAGATACTCAAACGAGAAATGAAAAGATACACAATTGGAATAGTAAAGATACGCAAACGATGTAAAGATACACAATTGGAATAGTAAAGATACGCAAACGATGTAAAGATACTCAGTTTGAAAGAAACACACTCCCACACTTGCAAAACTCTCAAATTCAATAGAAACTCGCATCAGAAAGCCTTACAGAAAGATACTCAAACGAGAAATGAAAAGATACACAATTGGAATAGTAAAGATACGCAAACGATGTAAAGATACTCAGTTTGAAAGAAACACACTCCCACACTTGCAAAACTCTCAAATACAATAGAAACTCGCATCAGAAGCCTTACAGAAAGATACTCAAACGAGAAATGAAAAGATACACAATTGGAATAGTAAAGATACGCAAACGATGTAAAGATACTCAGATTGAAAGAAACACACTCCCACACTTGCAAAACTCTCAAATTCAATAGAAACTCGCATCAGAAAGCCTTACAGAAAGATACTTAAACGAGAAATGAAAAGATTTACTATTCCAATAGTAAAGATACGCAATCGATGTAAAGATACTCAGTTTGAAAGAAACACACTCCCACACTTGCAAAACTCTCAAATACAATAGAAACTCGCATCAGAAGCCTTACAGAAAGATACTTAAACGAGAAATGAAAAGATACACAATTGGAATAGTAAAGATACGCAAACGATGTAAAGATACTCAGTTTGAAAGAAACACACTCCCACACTTGCAAAACTCTCAAATACAATAGAAACTCGCATCAGAAAGCCTTACAGAAAGATACTCAAACCAGAAATGAAAAGATACACAATTGGAATAGTAAAGGTACGCAAACGATGTAAAGATACACAATTGGAATAGTAAAGATACGCAAACGATGTAAAGATACTCAGTTTGAAAGAAACACACTCCCACACTTGCAAAACTCTCAAATTCAATAGAAACTCGCATCAGAAGCCTTACAGAAAGATACTCAAACGAGAAATGAAAAGATACATAATTGGAATAGTAAAGATACGCAAACGATGTAAAGATACACTATTGGAATAGTAAAGATACGCAAACGATGTAAAGATACTCAGTTTGACAGAAACACACTCCCACACTTGCAAAACTCTCAAATAAAATAGAAACTCGCATCAGAAAGCCTTACAGAAAGATACTCAAACGAGAAATGAAAAGATACAGAATTGGAATAGTAAAGATACGCAAACGATGTAAAGATACACTATTGGAATAGTAAAGATACGCAAACGATGTAAAGATACTCAGTTTGAAAGAAACACACTCCCACACTTGCAAAACTCTCAAATACAATAGAAACTCGCATCAGAAAGCCTTACAGAAACATACTCAAACCAGAAATGAAAAAATACACAATTGGAATAGTAAAGATACGCAAACGATGTAAAGATACACAATTGGAATAGTAAAGATACGCAAACGATGTAAAGATACTCAGTTTGAAAGAAACACACTCCCACACTTGCAAAACTCTCAAATACAATAGAAACTCGCATCAGAAAGCCTTACAGAAAGATACTCAAACCAGAAATGAAAAGATACACAATTGGAATAGTAAAGGTACGCAAACGATGTAAAGATACACAATTGGAATAGTAAAGATACGCAAACGATGTAAAGATACTCAGTTTGAAAGAAACACACTCCCACACTTGCAAAACTCTCAAATTCAATAGAAACTCGCATCAGAAGCCTTACAGAAAGATACTCAAACGAGAAATGAAAAGATACAGAATTGGAATAGTAAAGATACGCAAACGATGTAAAGATACACTATTGGAATAGTAAAGATACGCAAACGATGTAAAGATACTCAGTTTGAAAGAAACACACTCCCACACTTGCAAAACTCTCAAATACAATAGAAACTCGCATCAGAGGCCTTACAGAAAGATACTCAAACGAGAAATGAAAAGATACACAATTGGAATAGTAAAGGTACGCAAACGATGTAAAGATACACAATTGGAATAGTAAAGATACGCAAACGATGTAAAGATACTCAGTTTGAAAGAAACACACTCCCACACTTGCAAAACTCTCAAATAAAATAGAAACTCGCATCAGAAGCCTTACAGAAAGATACTCAAACGAGAAATGAAAAGATACACAATTGGAATAGTAAAGGTACGCAACGATGTAAAGATACACAATTGGAATAGTAAAGATACGCAAACGATGTAAAGATACTCAGTTTGAAAGAAACACACTCCCACACTTGCAAAACTCTCAAATACAATAGAAAGTCGCATCAGAAGCCTTACAGAAAGATACTCAAACGAGAAATGAAAAGATACACAATTGGAATAGTAAAGATACGCAAACGATGTAAAGATACACAATTGGAATAGTAAAGATACGCAAACGATGTAAAGATACTCAGTTTGAAAGATACACACTCCCACACTTGCAAAACTCTCAAATTCAATAGAAACTCGCATCAGAAGCCTTACAGAAAGATACTCAAACGGGAAATGAAAAGATACACAATTGGAATAGTAAATATACGCAAACGATGTAAAGATACACAATTGGAATAGTAAAGATAAGCAAACGATGTAAAGATACTCAGTTTGAAAGAAACACACTCCCACACTTGCAAAACTCTCAAATACAATAGAAACTCGCATTACAAGCCTTACAGAAAGATACTCAAACGAGAAATGAAATGATACACAATTTGAATAGTAAAGATACTCAAACGATGTAAAGATACACAATTGGAATAGTAAAGATACGCAAACGATGTAAAGATACTCAGTTTGAAAGAAACACTCTCCCACACTTGCAAAACTCTCAAATTCAATAGAAACTAGCATCAGAAAGCCTTACAGAAAGATACTCAAACGAGAAATGAAAAGATACACAATTGGAATAGTAAAGATACGCAAACGATGTAAAGATACACAATTGGAATAGTAAAGATACGCAAACGATGTAAAGATACTCAGTTTGAAAGAAACACACTCCCACACTTGCAAAACTCTCAAATACAATAGAAACTCGCATCAGAAAGCATTACAGAAAGATACTCAAACGAGAAATGAAAAGATACAGAATTGGAATAGTAAATATACGCAAACGATGTAAAGATACACAATTGGAATAGTAAAGATACGCAAACGATGTAAAAATACTCAGTTTGAAAGAAACACTCTCCCACACTTGCAAAACTCTCAAATTCAATAGAAACTCGCATCAGAAAGCCTTACAGAAAGATACTCAAACGAGAAATGAAAAGATACACAATTGGAATAGTAAAGATACGCAAACGATGTAAAGATACACAATTGGAATAGTAAAGATACGCAAACGATGTAAAGATACTCAGTTTGAAAGAAACACACTCCCACACTTGCAAAACTCTCAAATACAATAGAAACTCGCATCAGAAAGCATTACAGAAAGATACTCAAACGAGAAATGAAAAGATACAGAATTGGAATAGTAAATATACGCAAACGATGTAAAGATACACAATTGGAATAGTAAAGATACGCAAACGATGTAAAGATACTCAGTTTGAAAGAAACACACTCCCACACTTGCAAAACTCTCAAATTCAATAGAAACTCGCATCAGAAAGCCTTACAGAAAGATACTCAAACGAGAAATGAAAAGATACACAATTGGAATAGTAAAGATACGCAAACGATGTAAAGATACACAATTGGAATAGGACAGATACGCAAACGATGTAAAGATACTCAGTTTGAAAGTAACACACTCCCACACTTGCAAAACTCTAAAATACAATAGAAACTCGCATTAGAAGCCTTACAGAAAGATACTCAAACGAGAAATGAAAAGATACACAATTGGAATAGTAAAGATACGCAAACGATGTAAAGATACACAATTGGAATAGTAAAGATACGCAAACGATGTAAAGATACTCAGTTTGAAAGAAACACTCTCCCACACTTGCAAAACTCTCAAATTCAATAGAAACTCGCATCAGAAAGCCTTACAGAAAGATACTCAAACGAGAAATGAAAAGATACACAATTGGAATAGTAAAGATACGCAAACGATGTAAAGATACTCAGTTTGAAAGAAACACACTCCCACACTTGCAAAACTATCAAATACAAAAGAAACTCGCATCAGAAGCCTTACAGAAAGATACTCAAACGAGAAATGAAAAGATACACAATTGGAATAGTAAAGATACGCAAACGATGTAAAGATACTCAGTTTGAAAGAAACACACTCCCACACTTGCAAAACTCTCAAATACAATAGAAACTCGCATCAGAAGCCTTACAGAAAGATACTCAAACGAGAAATGAAAAGATACACAATTGGAATAGTAAAGGTACGCAACGATGTAAAGATACACAATTGGAATAGTAAAGATACGCAAACGATGTAAAGATACTCAGTTTGAAAGAAACACACTCCCACACTTGCAAAACTCTCAAATACAATAGAAAGTCGCATCAGAAGCCTTACAGAAAGATACTCAAACGAGAAATGAAAAGATACACAATTGGAATAGTAAAGATACGCAAACGATGTAAAGATACACAATTGGAATAGTAAAGATACGCAAACGATGTAAAGATACTCAGTTTGAGAGATACACACTCCCACACTTGCAAAACTCTCAAATACAATAGAAAGTCGCATCAGAAGCCTTACAGAAAGATACTCAAACGAGAAATGAAAAGATACACAATTGGAATAGTAAAGATACGCAAACGATGTAAAGATACACAATTGGAATAGTAAAGATACGCAAACGATGTAAAGATACTCAGTTTGAAAGATACACACTCCCACACTTGCAAAACTCTCAAATTCAATAGAAACTCGCATCAGAAGCCTTACAGAAAGATACTCAAACGGGAAATGAAAAGATACACAATTGGAATAGTAAATATACGCAAACGATGTAAAGATACACAATTGGAATAGTAAAGATAAGCAAACGATGTAAAGATACTCAGTTTGAAAGAAACACACTCCCACACTTGCAAAACTCTCAAATACAATAGAAAGTCGCATCAGAAGCCTTACAGAAAGATACTCAAACGAGAAATGAAAAGATACACAATTGGAATAGTAAAGATACGCAAACGATGTAAAGATACTCAGTTTGAAAGAAACACACTCCCACACTTGCAAAACTATCAAATACAAAAGAAACTCGCATCAGAAGCCTTACAGAAAGATACTCAAACGAGAAATGAAAAGATACACAATTGGAATAGTAAAGATACGCAAACGATGTAAAGATACTCAGTTTGAAAGAAACACACTCCCACACTTGCAAAACTCTCAAATAAAATAGAAACTCGCATCAGAAGCCTTACAGAAAGATACTCAAACGAGAAATGAAAAGATACACAATTGGAATAGTAAAGGTACGCAACGATGTAAAGATACACAATTGGAATAGTAAAGATACGCAAACGATGTAAAGATACTCAGTTTGAAAGAAACACACTCCCACACTTGCAAAACTCTCAAATACAATAGAAAGTCGCATCAGAAGCCTTACAGAAAGATACTCAAACGAGAAATGAAAAGATACACAATTGGAATAGTAAAGATACGCAAACGATGTAAAGATACACAATTGGAATAGTAAAGATACGCAAACGATGTAAAGATACTCAGTTTGAAAGATACACACTCCCACACTTGCAAAACTCTCAAATTCAATAGAAACTCGCATCAGAAGCCTTACAGAAAGATACTCAAACGGGAAATGAAAAGATACACAATTGGAATAGTAAATATACGCAAACGATGTAAAGATACACAATTGGAATAGTAAAGATAAGCAAACGATGTAAAGATACTCAGTTTGAAAGAAACACACTCCCACACTTGCAAAACTCTCAAATACAATAGAAAGTCGCATCAGAAGCCTTACAGAAAGATACTCAAACGAGAAATGAAAAGATACACAATTGGAATAGTAAAGATACGCAAACGATGTAAAGATACACAATTGGAATAGTAAAGATACGCAAACGATGTAAAGATACTCAGTTTGAAAGAAACACACTCCCACACTTGCAAAACTCTCAAATAAAATAGAAACTCGCATCAGAAAGCCTTACAGAAAGATACTCAAACGAGAAATGAAAAGATACACAATTGGAATAGTAAATATACGCAAACGATGTAAAGATACACAATTGGAATAGTAAAGATAAGCAAACGATGTAAAGATACTCAGTTTGAAAGAAACACACTCCCACACTTGCAAAACTCTCAAATACAATAGAAAGTCGCATCAGAAGCCTTACAGAAAGATACTCAAACGAGAAATGAAAAGATACACAATTGGAATAGTAAAGATACGCAAACGATGTAAAGATACACAATTGGAATAGTAAAGATACGCAAACGATGTAAAGATACTCAGTTTGAAAGAAACACACTCCCACACTTGCAAAACTCTCAAATTCAATAGAAACTCGCATCAGAAAGCCTTACAGAAAGATACTCAAACGAGAAATGAAAAGATACACAATTGGAATAGTAAAGATACGCAAACGATGTAAAGATACTCAGTTTGAAAGAAACACACTCCCACACTTGCAAAACTCTCAAATACAATAGAAACTCGCATCAGAAGCCTTACAGAAAGATACTCAAACGAGAAATGAAAAGATACACAATTGGAATAGTAAAGATACGCAAACGATGTAAAGATACTCAGATTGAAAGAAACACACTCCCACACTTGCAAAACTCTCAAATTCAATAGAAACTCGCATCAGAAAGCCTTACAGAAAGATACTTAAACGAGAAATGAAAAGATTTACTATTCCAATAGTAAAGATACGCAATCGATGTAAAGATACTCAGTTTGAAAGAAACACACTCCCACACTTGCAAAACTCTCAAATACAATAGAAACTCGCATCAGAAGCCTTACAGAAAGATACTTAAACGAGAAATGAAAAGATACACAATTGGAATAGTAAAGATACGCAAACGATGTAAAGATACTCAGTTTGAAAGAAACACACTCCCACACTTGCAAAACTCTCAAATACAATAGAAACTCGCATCAGAAAGCCTTACAGAAAGATACTCAAACCAGAAATGAAAAGATACACAATTGGAATAGTAAAGGTACGCAAACGATGTAAAGATACACAATTGGAATAGTAAAGATACGCAAACGATGTAAAGATACTCAGTTTGAAAGAAACACACTCCCACACTTGCAAAACTCTCAAATTCAATAGAAACTCGCATCAGAAGCCTTACAGAAAGATACTCAAACGAGAAATGAAAAGATACATAATTGGAATAGTAAAGATACGCAAACGATGTAAAGATACACTATTGGAATAGTAAAGATACGCAAACGATGTAAAGATACTCAGTTTGACAGAAACACACTCCCACACTTGCAAAACTCTCAAATAAAATAGAAACTCGCATCAGAAAGCCTTACAGAAAGATACTCAAACGAGAAATGAAAAGATACAGAATTGGAATAGTAAAGATACGCAAACGATGTAAAGATACACTATTGGAATAGTAAAGATACGCAAACGATGTAAAGATACTCAGTTTGAAAGAAACACACTCCCACACTTGCAAAACTCTCAAATACAATAGAAACTCGCATCAGAAAGCCTTACAGAAACATACTCAAACCAGAAATGAAAAAATACACAATTGGAATAGTAAAGATACGCAAACGATGTAAAGATACACAATTGGAATAGTAAAGATACGCAAACGATGTAAAGATACTCAGTTTGAAAGAAACACACTCCCACACTTGCAAAACTCTCAAATACAATAGAAACTCGCATCAGAAAGCCTTACAGAAAGATACTCAAACCAGAAATGAAAAGATACACAATTGGAATAGTAAAGGTACGCAAACGATGTAAAGATACACAATTGGAATAGTAAAGATACGCAAACGATGTAAAGATACTCAGTTTGAAAGAAACACACTCCCACACTTGCAAAACTCTCAAATTCAATAGAAACTCGCATCAGAAGCCTTACAGAAAGATACTCAAACGAGAAATGAAAAGATACAGAATTGGAATAGTAAAGATACGCAAACGATGTAAAGATACACTATTGGAATAGTAAAGATACGCAAACGATGTAAAGATACTCAGTTTGAAAGAAACACACTCCCACACTTGCAAAACTCTCAAATACAATAGAAACTCGCATCAGAGGCCTTACAGAAAGATACTCAAACGAGAAATGAAAAGATACACAATTGGAATAGTAAAGGTACGCAAACGATGTAAAGATACACAATTGGAATAGTAAAGATACGCAAACGATGTAAAGATACTCAGTTTGAAAGAAACACACTCCCACACTTGCAAAACTCTCAAATAAAATAGAAACTCGCATCAGAAAGCCTTACAGAAAGATACTCAAACGAGAAATGAAAAGATACACAATTGGAATAGTAAATATACGCAAACGATGTAAAGATACACAATTGGAATAGTAAAGATAAGCAAACGATGTAAAGATACTCAGTTTGAAAGAAACACACCCCCACACTTGCAAAACTCTCAAATACAATAGAAAGTCGCATCAGAAGCCTTACAGAAAGATACTCAAACGAGAAATGAAAAGATACACAATTGGAATAGTAAAGATACGAAAACGATGTAAAGATACACAATTGGAATAGTAAAGATACGCAAACGATGTAAAGATACTCAGTTTGAAAGAAACACACTCCCACACTTGCAAAACTCTCAAATTCAATAGAAACTCGCATCAGAAAGCCTTACAGAAAGATACTCAAACGAGAAATGAAAAGATACACAATTGGAATAGTAAAGATACGCAAACGATGTAAAGATACACAATTGGAATAGGACAGATACGCAAACGATGTAAAGATACTCAGTTTGAAAGAAACACACTCCCACACTTGCAAAACTCTCAAATACAATAGAAACTCGCATTACAAGCCTTACAGAAAGATACTCAAACGAGAAATGAAATGATACACAATTTGAATAGTAAAGATACTCAAACGATGTAAAGATACACAATTGGAATAG
Source organism: Argentina anserina (assembly GCF_933775445.1). Classification (NCBI taxonomy): domain Eukaryota; kingdom Viridiplantae; phylum Streptophyta; class Magnoliopsida; order Rosales; family Rosaceae; genus Argentina; species Argentina anserina. The sequence continues at coordinate 525,115 of NW_026089441.1, forward strand.
TAAAGATACGCAAACGATGTAAAGATACTCAGTTTGAAAGAAACACTCTCCCACACTTGCAAAACTCTCAAATTCAATAGAAACTAGCATCAGAAAGCCTTACAGAAAGATACTCAAACGAGAAATGAAAAGATACACAATTGGAATAGTAAAGATACGCAAACGATGTAAAGATACACTATTGGAATAGTAAAGATACGCAAACGATGTAAAGATACTCAGTTTGAAAGAAACACACTCCCACACTTGCAAAACTCTCAAATACAATAGAAACTCGCATCAGAAAGCATTACAGAAAGATACTCAAACGAGAAATGAAAAGATACAGAATTGGAATAGTAAATATACGCAAACGATGTAAAGATACACAATTGGAATAGTAAAGATACGCAAACGATGTAAAGATACTCAGTTTGAAAGAAACACACTCCCACACTTGCAAAACTCTCAAATACAATAGAAACTCGCATCAGAAAGCATTACAGAAAGATACTCAAACGAGAAATGAAAAGATACAGAATTGGAATAGTAAATATACGCAAACGATGTAAAGATACACAATTGGAATAGTAAAGATACGCAAACGATGTAAAAATACTCAGTTTGAAAGAAACACTCTCCCACACTTGCAAAACTCTCAAATTCAATAGAAACTCGCATCAGAAAGCCTTACAGAAAGATACTCAAACGAGAAATGAAAAGATACACAATTGGAATAGTAAAGATACGCAAACGATGTAAAGATACACAATTGGAATAGTAAAGATACGCAAACGATGTAAAGATACTCAGTTTGAAAGAAACACACTCCCACACTTGCAAAACTCTCAAATACAATAGAAACTCGCATCAGAAAGCATTACAGAAAGATACTCAAACGAGAAATGAAAAGATACAGAATTGGAATAGTAAAGATACGCAAACGATGTAAAGATACACAATTGGAATAGTAAAGATACGCAAACGATGTAAAGATACTCAGTTTGAAAGAAACACACTCCCACACTTGCAAAACTCTCAAATTCAATAGAAACTCGCATCAGAAAGCCTTACAGAAAGATACTCAAACGAGAAATGAAAAGATACACAATTGGAATAGTAAAGATACGCAAACGATGTAAAGATACACAATTGGAATAGGACAGATACGCAAACGATGTAAAGATACTCAGTTTGAAAGTAACACACTCCCACACTTGCAAAACTCTAAAATACAATAGAAACTCGCATTAGAAGCCTTACAGAAAGATACTCAAACGAGAAATGAAATGATACACAATTGGAATAGTAAAGATACGCAAACGATGTAAAGATACACAATTGGAATAGTAAAGATACGCAAACGATGTAAAGATACTCAGTTTGAAAGAAACACTCTCCCACACTTGCAAAACTCTCAAATTCAATAGAAACTCGCATCAGAAAGCCTTACAGAAAGATACTCAAACGAGAAATGAAAAGATACACAATTGGAATAGTAAAGATACGCAAACGATGTAAAGATACTCAGTTTGAAAGAAACACACTCCCACACTTGCAAAACTATCAAATACAAAAGAAACTCGCATCAGAAGCCTTACAGAAAGATACTCAAACGAGAAATGAAAAGATACACAATTGGAATAGTAAAGATACGCAAACGATGTAAAGATACTCAGTTTGAAAGAAACACACTCCCACACTTGCAAAACTCTCAAATAAAATAGAAACTCGCATCAGAAGCCTTACAGAAAGATACTCAAACGAGAAATGAAAAGATACACAATTGGAATAGTAAAGGTACGCAACGATGTAAAGATACACAATTGGAATAGTAAAGATACGCAAACGATGTAAAGATACTCAGTTTGAAAGAAACACACTCCCACACTTGCAAAACTCTCAAATACAATAGAAAGTCGCATCAGAAGCCTTACAGAAAGATACTCAAACGAGAAATGAAAAGATACACAATTGGAATAGTAAAGATACGCAAACGATGTAAAGATACACAATTGGAATAGTAAAGATACGCAAACGATGTAAAGATACTCAGTTTGAGAGATACACACTCCCACACTTGCAAAACTCTCAAATTCAATAGAAACTCGCATCAGAAGCCTTACAGAAAGATACTCAAACGGGAAATGAAAAGATACAGAATTGGAATAGTAAAGATACGCAAACGATGTAAAGATACACTATTGGAATAGTAAAGATACGCAAACGATGTAAAGATACTCAGTTTGAAAGAAACACACTCCCACACTTGCAAAACTCTCAAATACAATAGAAACTCGCATCAGAAAGCATTACAGAAAGATACTCAAACGAGAAATGAAAAGATACAGAATTGGAATAGTAAATATACGCAAACGATGTAAAGATACACAATTGGAATAGTAAAGATACGCAAACGATGTAAAGATACTCAGTTTGAAAGAAACACTCTCCCACACTTGCAAAACTCTCAAATAAAATAGAAACTCGCATCAGAAAGCCTTACAGAAAGATACCCAAACGAGAAATGAAAAGATACAGAATTGGAATAGTAAAGATACGCAAACGATGTAAAGATACACTATTGGAATAGTAAAGATACGCAAACGATGTAAAGATACTCAGTTTGAAAGAAACACACTCCCACACTTGCAAAACTCTCAAATACAATAGAAACTCGCATCAGAAAGCCTTACAGAAAGATACTCAAACCAGAAATGAAAAAATACACAATTGGAATAGTAAAGATACGCAAACGATGTAAAGATACACAATTGGAATAGTAAAGATACGCAAACGATGTAAAGATACTCAGTTTGAAAGAAACACACTCCCACACTTGCAAAACTCTCAAATACAATAGAAACTCGCATCAGAAAGCCTTACAGAAAGATACTCAAACCAGAAATGAAAAGATACACAATTGGAATAGTAAAGGTACGCAAACGATGTAAAGATACACAATTGGAATAGTAAAGATACGCAAACGATGTAAAGATACTCAGTTTGAAAGAAACACACTCCCACACTTGCAAAACTCTCAAATTCAATAGAAACTCGCATCAGAAGCCTTACAGAAAGATACTCAAACGAGAAATGAAAAGATACAGAATTGGAATAGTAAAGATACGCAAACGATGTAAAGATACACTATTGGAATAGTAAAGATACGCAAACGATGTAAAGATACTCAGTTTGAAAGAAACACACTCCCACACTTGCAAAACTCTCAAATACAATAGAAACTCGCATCAGAGGCCTTACAGAAAGATACTCAAACGAGAAATGAAAAGATACACAATTGGAATAGTAAAGGTACGCAAACGATGTAAAGATACACAATTGGAATAGTAAAGATACGCAAACGATGTAAAGATACTCAGTTTGAAAGAAACACACTCCCACACTTGCAAAACTCTCAAATAAAATAGAAACTCGCATCAGAAAGCATTACAGAAAGATACTCAAACGAGAAATGAAAAGATACACAATTGGAATAGTAAAGATACGCAAACGATGTAAAGATACACAATTGGAATAGTAAAGATAAGCAAACGATGTAAAGATACTCAGTTTGAAAGAAACACACTCCCACACTTGCAAAACTCTCAAATACAATAGAAAGTCGCATCAGAAGCCTTACAGAAAGATACTCAAACGAGAAATGAAAAGATACACAATTGGAATAGTAAAGATACGCAAACGATGTAAAGATACACAATTGGAATAGTAAAGATACGCAAACGATGTAAAGATACTCAGTTTGAAAGAAACACACTCCCACACTTGCAAAACTCTCAAATTCAATAGAAACTCGCATCAGAAAGCCTTACAGAAAGATACTCAAACGAGAAATGAAAAGATACACAATTGGAATAGTAAAGATACGCAAACGATGTAAAGATACACAATTGGAATAGGACAGATACGCAAACGATGTAAAGATACTCAGTTTGAAAGAAACACACTCCCACACTTGCAAAACTCTCAAATACAATAGAAACTCGCATTACAAGCCTTACAGAAAGATACTCAAACGAGAAATGAAATGATACACAATTGGAATAGTAAAGATACGCAAACGATGTAAAGATACACAATTGGAATAGTAAAGATACGCAAACGATGTAAAGATACTCAGTTTGAAAGAAACACACTCCCACACTTGCAAAACTCTCAAATTCAATAGAAACTCGCATCAGGAAGCCTTACAGAAAGATACTCAAACGAGAAATGAAAAGATACACAATTGGAATAGTAAAGATACGCAAACGATGTAAAGATACACAATTGGAATAGGACAGATACGCAAACGATGTAAAGATACTCAGTTTGAAAGAAACACACTCCCACACTTGCAAAACTCTCAAATACAATAGAAACTCGCATTACAAGCCTTACAGAAAGATACTCAAACGAGAAATGAAATGATACACAATTGGAATAGTAAAGATACGCAAACGATGTAAAGATACACAATTGGAATAGTAAAGATACGCAAACGATGTAAAGATACTCAGTTTGAAAGAAACACTCTCCCACACTTGCAAAACTCTCAAATTCAATAGAAACTCGCATCAGAAAGCCTTACAGAAAGATACTCAAACGAGAAATGAAAAGATACACAATTGGAATAGTAAAGATACGCAAACGATGTAAAGATACACAATTGGAATAGTAAAGATACGCAAACGATGTAAAGATACTCAGTTTGAAAGAAACACACTCCCACACTTGCAAAACTCTCAAATACAATAGAAACTCGCATCAGAAAGCATTACAGAAAGATACTCAAACGAGAAATGAAAAGATACAGAATTGGAATAGTAAATATACGCAAACGATGTAAAGATACACAATTGGAATAGTAAAGATACGCAAACGATGTAAAGATACTCAGTTTGAAAGAAACACTCTCCCACACTTGCAAAACTCTCAAATTCAATAGAAACTCGCATCAGAAAGCCTTACAGAAAGATACTCAAACGAGAAATGAAAAGATACACAATTGGAATAGTAAAGATACGCAAACGATGTAAAGATACACAATTGGAATAGGACAGATACGCAAACGATGTAAAGATACTCAGTTTGAAAGTAACACACTCCCACACTTGCAAAACTCTAAAATACAATAGAAACTCGCATTAGAAGCCTTACAGAAAGATACTCAAACGAGAAATGAAATGATACACAATTGGAATAGTAAAGATACGCAAACGATGTAAAGATACACAATTGGAATAGTAAAGATACGCAAACGATGTAAAGATACTCAGTTTGAAAGAAACACTCTCCCACACTTGCAAAACTCTCAAATTCAATAGAAACTCGCATCAGAAAGCCTTACAGAAAGATACTCAAACGAGAAATGAAAAGATACACAATTGGAATAGTAAAGATACGCAAACGATGTAAAGATACTCAGTTTGAAAGAAACACACTCCCACACTTGCAAAACTCTCAAATACAAAAGAAACTCGCATCAGAAGCCTTACAGAAAGATACTCAAACGAGAAATGAAAAGATACACAATTGGAATAGTAAAGATACGCAAACGATGTAAAGATACTCAGTTTGAAAGAAACACACTCCCACACTTGCAAAACTCTCAAATAAAATAGAAACTCGCATCAGAAGCCTTACAGAAAGATACTCAAACGAGAAATGAAAAGATACACAATTGGAATAGTAAAGGTACGCAACGATGTAAAGATACACAATTGGAATAGTAAAGATACGCAAACGATGTAAAGATACTCAGTTTGAAAGAAACACACTCCCACACTTGCAAAACTCTCAAATACAATAGAAAGTCGCATCAGAAGCCTTACAGAAAGATACTCAAACGAGAAATGAAAAGATACACAATTGGAATAGTAAAGATACGCAAACGATGTAAAGATACACAATTGGAATAGTAAAGATACGCAAACGATGTAAAGATACTCAGTTTGAAAGAAACACACTCCCACACTTGCAAAACTCTCAAATTCAATAGAAACTCGCATCAGAAGCCTTACAGAAAGATACTCAAACGAGAAATGAAAAGATACACAATTGGAATAGTAAAGATACTCAAACGATGTAAAGATACACTATTGGAATAGTAAAGATACGCAAACGATGTAAAGATACTCAGTTTGAAAGAAACACACTCCCACACTTGCAAAACTCTCAAATACAATAGAAACTCGCATCAGAGGCCTTACAGAAAGATACTCAAACGAGAAATGAAAAGATACACAATTGGAATAGTAAAGGTACGCAAACGATGTAAAGATACACAATTGGAATAGTAAAGATACGCAAACGATGTAAAGATACTCAGTTTGAAAGAAACACACTCCCACACTTGCAAAACTCTCAAATAAAATAGAAACTCGCATCAGAAAGCCTTACAGAAAGATACTCAAACGAGAAATGAAAAGATACACAATTGGAATAGTAAATATACGCAAACGATGTAAAGATACACAATTGGAATAGTAAAGATACGCAAACGATGTAAAGATACTCAGTTTGAAAGAAACACACTCCCACACTTGCAAAACTCTCAAATTCAATAGAAACTCGCATCAGAAAGCCTTACAGAAAGATACTCAGACGAGAAATGAAAAGATACACAATTGGAATAGTAAAGATACGCAAACGATGTACAGATACTCAGTTTGAAAGAAACACACTCCCACACTTGCAAAACTCTCAAATACAATAGAAACTCGCATCAGAAGCCTTACAGAAAGATACTCAAACGAGAAATGAAAAGATACACAATTGGAATAGTAAAGATACGCAAACGATGTAAAGATACTCAGTTTGAAAGAAACACACTCCCACACTTGCAAAACTCTCAAATTCAATAGAAACTCGCATCAGAAAGCCTTACAGAAAGATACTCAAACGAGAAATGAAAAGATTTACTATTCCAATAGTAAAGATACGCAATCGATGTAAAGATACTCAGTTTGAAAGAAACACACTCCCACACTTGCAAAACTCTCAAATACAATAGAAACTCGCATCAGAAGCCTTACAGAAAGATACTCAAACGAGAAATGAAAAGATACACAATTGGAATAGTAAAGATACGCAAACGATGTAAAGATACTCAGTTTGAAAGAAACACACTCCCACACTTGCAAAACTCTCAAATACAATAGAAACTCGCATCAGAAAGCCTTACAGAAAGATACTCAAACGACAAATGAAAAGATACACAATTGGAATAGTAAAGATACGCAAACGATGTAAAGATACTCAGTTTGAAAGAAACACACTCCCACACTTGCAAAACTCTCAAATTCAATAGAATCTCGCATCAGAAAGCCTTACAGAAAGATACTCAAATGAGAAATGAAAAGATACACAATTGGAATAGTAAAGATACGCAAACGATGTAAAGATACACAATTGGAATAGTAAAGATACGCAAACGAAGTAGAGATACTCAGTTTCAAAGAAACACACTCCCACACTTGCAAAACTCTCAAATTCAATAGAAACTCGCATCAGAAAGCCTTACAGAAAGATACTCAAACGAGAAATGAAAAGATACACAATTGGAATAGTAAAGATACGCAAACGATGTAAAGATACACAATTGGAATAGGAAAGATACGCAAACGATTTAAAGATACTCAGTTTGAAAGAAACACACTCCCACACTTGCAAAACTCTCAAATACAATAGAAACTCGCATCAGAAGCCTTACAGAAAGATACTCAAACGAGAAATGAAAAGATACACAATTGGAATAGTAAAGATACGCAAACGATGTAAAGATACACAATTGGAATAGTAAAGATACACAAACGATGTAAAGATACACAATTAGAATAGTAAAGATACGCAAACGATGTAAAGATACTCAGTTTGAAAGAAACACACTCCCACACTTGCAAAACTCTCAAATTCAATAGAAACTCGCATCAGAAAGCCTTACAGAAAGATACTCAAACGAGAAATGAAAAGATACACAATTGTTATAGTAAAGATACGCAAACGATGTAAAGATACTCAGTTTGAAAGAAACACACTCCCACACTTGCAAAACTCTCAAATTCAATAGAAACTCGCATCAGAAGCCTTACAGAAAGATACTCAAACGAGAAATGAAAAGATACAGAATTGGAATAGTAAAGATACGCAAAAGATGTAAAGATACACTATTGGAATAGTAAAGATAAGCAAACGATGTAAAGATACTCAGTTTGAAAGAAACACACTCCCACACTTGCAAAACTCTCAAATACAATAGAAACTCGCATCAGAAGCCTTACAGAAATATACTCAAACGAGAAATGAAAAGATACACAATTGTTATAGTAAAGATACGCAAACGATGTAAAGATACTCAGTTTGAAAGAAACACACTCCCACACTTGCAAAACTCTCAAATTCAATAGAAACTCGCATCAGAAGCCTTACAGAAAGATACTCAAACGAGAAATGAAAAGATACAGAATTGGAATAGTAAAGATACGCAAAAGATGTAAAGATACACTATTGGAATAGTAAAGATAAGCAAACGATGTAAAGATACTCAGTTTGAAAGAAACACACTCCCACACTTGCAAAATTTTCAAATACAATAGAAACTCGCATCAGAAGCCATACAGAAAGATACTCAAACGAGAAATGAAAAGATACACAATTGGAATAGTAAAGATACGCAAACGATGTAAAGATACACAATTGGAATAGGAAAGATACGCAAACGATGTAAAGATACTCAGTTTGAAAGAAACACACTCCCACACTTGCAAAACTCTCAAATACAATAGAAACTCGCATCAGAAGCCTTACAGAAAGATACTCAAACGAGAAATGAAAAGATACACAATTGGAATAGTAAAGATACGCAAACGATGTAAAGATACACAATTGGAATAGTAAAGATACACAAACGATGTAAAGATACACAATTAGAATAGTAAAGATACGCAAACGATGTAAAGATACTCAGTTTGAAAGAAACACACTCCCACACTTGCAAAACTCTCAAATTCAATAGAAACTCGCATCAGAAAGCCTTACAGAAAGATACTCAAACGAGAAATGAAAAGATACACAATTGTTATAGTAAAGATACGCAAACGATGTAAAGATACTCAGTTTGAAAGAAACACACTCCCACACTTGCAAAACTCTCAAATTCAATAGAAACTCGCATCAGAAGCCTTACAGAAAGATACTCAAACGAGAAATGAAAAGATACAGAATTGGAATAGTAAAGATACGCAAAAGATGTAAAGATACACTATTGGAATAGTAAAGATAAGCAAACGATGTAAAGATACTCAGTTTGAAAGAAACACACTCCCACACTTGCAAAACTCTCAAATACAATAGAAACTCGCATCAGAAGCCTTACAGAAATATACTCAAACGAGAAATGAAAAGATACACAATTGTTATAGTAAAGATACGCAAACGATGTAAAGATACTCAGTTTGAAAGAAACACACTTCCACACTTGCAAAACTCTCAAATTCAATAGAAACTCGCATCAGAAGCCTTACAGAAAGATACTCAAACGAGAAATGAAAAGATACAGAATTGGAATAGTAAAGATACGCAAAAGATGTAAAGATACACTATTGGAATAGTAAAGATAAGCAAACGATGTAAAGATACTCAGTTTGAAAGAAACACACTCCCACACTTGCAAAACTCTCAAATAAAATAGAAACTCGCATCAGAAGCCTTACAGAAATATACTCAAACGAGAAATGAAAAGATACACAATTGTTATAGTAAAGATACGCAAACGATGTAAAGATACTCAGTTTGAAAGAAACACACTCCCACACTTGCAAAACTCTCAAATTCAATAGAAACTCGCATCAGAAAGCCTTACAGAAAGATACTCAAACGAGAAATGAAAAGATACACAATTGTTATAGTAAAGATACGCAAACGATGTAAAGATACTCAGTTTGAAAGAAACACACTCCCACACTTGCAAAACTCTCAAATTCAATAGAAACTCGCATCAGAAGCCTTACAGAAAGATACTCAAACGAGAAATGAAAAGATACAGAATTGGAATAGTAAAGATACGCAAAAGATGTAAAGATACACTATTGGAATAGTAAAGATAAGCAAACGATGTAAAGATACTCAGTTTGAAAGAAACACACTCCCACACTTGCAAAACTCTCAAATACAATAGAAACTCGCATCAGAAGCCTTACAGAAATATACTCAAACGAGAAATGAAAAGATACACAATTGTTATAGTAAAGATACGCAAACGATGTAAAGATACTCAGTTTGAAAGAAACACACTCCCACACTTGCAAAACTCTCAAATTCAATAGAAACTCGCATCAGAAGCCTTACAGAAAGATACTCAAACGAGAAATGAAAAGATACAGAATTGGAATAGTAAAGATACGCAAAAGATGTAAAGATACACTATTGGAATAGTAAAGATAAGCAAACGATGTAAAGATACTCAGTTTGAAAGAAACACACTCCCACACTTGCAAAATTTTCAAATACAATAGAAACTCGCATCAGAAGCCATACAGAAAGATACTCAAACGAGAAATGAAAAGATACACAATTGGAATAGTAAAGATACGCAAACGATGTAAAGATACACAATTGGAATAGGAAAGATACGCAAACGATGTAAAGATACTCAGTTTGAAAGAAACACACTCCCACACTTGCAAAACTCTCAAATACAATAGAAACTCGCATCAGAAGCCTTACAGAAAGATACTCAAACGAGAAATGAAAAGATACACAATTGGAATAGTAAAGATACGCAAACGATGTAAAGATACACAATTGGAATAGTAAAGATACACAAACGATGTAAAGATACACAATTAGAATAGTAAAGATACGCAAACGATGTAAAGATACTCAGTTTGAAAGAAACACACTCCCACACTTGCAAAACTCTCAAATTCAATAGAAACTCGCATCAGAAAGCCTTACAGAAAGATACTCAAACGAGAAATGAAAAGATACACAATTGTTATAGTAAAGATACGCAAACGATGTAAAGATACTCAGTTTGAAAGAAACACACTCCCACACTTGCAAAACTCTCAAATTCAATAGAAACTCGCATCAGAAGCCTTACAGAAAGATACTCAAACGAGAAATGAAAAGATACAGAATTGGAATAGTAAAGATACGCAAAAGATGTAAAGATACACTATTGGAATAGTAAAGATAAGCAAACGATGTAAAGATACTCAGTTTGAAAGAAACACACTCCCACACTTGCAAAACTCTCAAATACAATAGAAACTCGCATCAGAAGCCTTACAGAAATATACTCAAACGAGAAATGAAAAGATACACAATTGTTATAGTAAAGATACGCAAACGATGTAAAGATACTCAGTTTGAAAGAAACACACTCCCACACTTGCAAAACTCTCAAATTCAATAGAAACTCGCATCAGAAGCCTTACAGAAAGATACTCAAACGAGAAATGAAAAGATACAGAATTGGAATAGTAAAGATACGCAAAAGATGTAAAGATACACTATTGGAATAGTAAAGATAAGCAAACGATGTAAAGATACTCAGTTTGAAAGAAACACACTCCCACACTTGCAAAACTCTCAAATAAAATAGAAACTCGCATCAGAAGCCTTACAGAAATATACTCAAACGAGAAATGAAAAGATACACAATTGTTATAGTAAAGATACGCAAACGATGTAAAGATACTCAGTTTGAAAGAAACACACTCCCACACTTGCAAAACTCTCAAATTCAATAGAAACTCGCATCAGAAGCCTTACAGAAAGATACTCAAACGAGAAATGAAAAGATACAGAATTGGAATAGTAAAGATACGCAAACGATGTAATGATACACTATTGGAATAGTAAAGATAAGCAAACGATGTAAAGATACACAATTGGAATAGGAAAGATACGCAAACGATGTAAAGATACTCAGTTTGAAAGAAACACACTCCCACACTTGCAAAACTCTCAAATTCAATAGAAACTCGCAACAGAAAGCCTTACAGAAAGATACTCAAACGAGAAATGAAAAGATACACATTTGGAATAGTAAAGATACGCAAACGATGTAAAGATACACAATTGGAATAGTAAAGATACGCAAACGATGTAAAGATACTCAGTTTGAAAGAAACACACTCCCACACTTGCAAAACTCTCAAATTCAATAGAAACTCGCATCAGAAAGCCTTACAGAAAGATACTCAAACGAGAAATGAAAAGATACACAATTGTTATAGTAAAGATACGCAAACGATGTAAAGATACTCAGTTTGAAAGAAACACACTCCCACACTTGCAAAACTCTCAAATTCAATAGAAACTCGCATCAGAAGCCTTACAGAAAGATACTCAAACGAGAAATGAAAAGATACAGAATTGGAATAGTAAAGATACGCAAAAGATGTAAAGATACACTATTGGAATAGTAAAGATAAGCAAACGATGTAAAGATACTCAGTTTGAAAGAAACACACTCCCACACTTGCAAAACTCTCAAATACAATAGAAACTCGCATCAGAAGCCTTACAGAAAGATACTTAAACGAGAAATGAAAAGATACACAATTGGAATAGTAAAGATATGCAAACGATGTAAAGATACTCAGTTTGAAAGAAACACACTCCCACACTTGCAAAACTCTCAAATACAATAGAAACTCGCATCAGAAAGCCTTACAGAAAGATACTCAAACGAGAAATGAAAAGATACACAATTGGAATAGTAAAGATACGCAAACGATGTAAAGATACTCAGTTTGAAAGAAACACACTCCCACACTTGCAAAACTCTCAAATTCAATAGAATCTCGCATCAGAAAGCCTTACAGAAAGATACTCAAACGAGAAATGAAAAGATACACAATTGGAATAGTAAAGATACGCAAACGATGTAAAGATACACAATTGGAATAGTAAAGATACGCAAACGAAGTAGAGATACTCAGTTTCAAAGAAACACACTCCCACACTTGCAAAACTCTCAAATTCAATAGAAACTCGCATCAGAAAGCCTTACAGAAAGATACTCAAACGAGAAATGAAAAGATACACAATTGGAATAGTAAAGATACGCAAACGATGTAAAGATACACAATTGGAATAGGAAAGATACGCAAACGATGTAAAGATACTCAGTTTGAAAGAAACACACTCCCACACTTGCAAAACTCTCAAATACAATAGAAAGTCGCATCAGAAGCCTTTCAGAAAGATACTCAAACGAGAAATGAAAAGATACACAATTGGAATAGTAAAGATACGCAAACGATGTAAAGATACACAATTGGAATAGTAAAGATACACAAACGATGTAAAGATACACAATTAGAATAGTAAAGATACGCAAACGATGTAAAGATACTCAGTTTGAAAGAAACACACTCCCACACTTGCGAAACTCTCAAATTCAATAGAAACTCGCATCAGAAAGCCTTACAGAAAGATACTCAAACGAGAAATGAAAAGATACACATTTGGAATAGTAAAGATACGCAAACGATGTAAAGATACACAATTGGAATAGTAAAGATACGCAAACGATGTAAAGATACTCAGTTTGAAAGAAACACACTCCCACACTTGCAAAACTCTCAAATTCAATAGAAACTCGCATCAGAAGCCTTACAGAAAGATACTCAAACGAGAAATGAAAAGATACAGAATTGGAATAGTAAAGATACGCAAAAGATGTAAAGATACACTATTGGAATAGTAAAGATAAGCAAACGATGTAAAGATACTCAGTTTGAAAGAAACACACTCCCACACTTGCAAAACTCTCAAATACAATAGAAACTCGCATCAGAAGCCTTACAGAAAGATACTCAAACGAGAAATGAAAAGATACACAATTGGAATAGTAAAGATATGCAAACGATGTAAAGATACTCAGTTTGAAAGAAACACACTCCCACACTTGCAAAACTCTCAAATACAATAGAAACTCGCATCAGAAAGCCTTACAGAAAGATACTCAACCGACAAATGAAAAGATACACAATTGGAATAGTAAAGATACGCAAACGATGTAAAGATACTCAGTTTGAAAGAAACACACTCCCACACTTGCAAAACTCTCAAATTCAATAGAATCTCGCATCAGAAAGCCTTACAGAAAGATACTCAAACGAGAAATGAAAAGATACACAATTGGAATAGTAAAGATACGCAAACGATGTAAAGATACACAATTGGAATAGTAAAGATACGCAAACGAAGTAGAGATACTCAGTTTCAAAGAAACACACTCCCACACTTGCAAAACTCTCAAATTCAATAGAAACTCGCATCAGAAAGCCTTACAGAAAGATACTCAAACGAGAAATGAAAAGATACACAATTGGAATAGTAAAGATACGCAAACGATGTAAAGATACACAATTGGAATAGGAAAGATACGCAAACGATGTAAAGATACTCAGTTTGAAAGAAACACACTCCCACACTTGCAAAACTCTCAAATACAATAGAAAGTCGCATCAGAAGCCTTTCAGAAAGATACTCAAACGAGAAATGAAAAGATACACAATTGGAATAGTAAAGATACGCAAACGATGTAAAGATACACAATTGGAATAGTAAAGATACACAAACGATGTAAAGATACACAATTAGAATAGTAAAGATACGCAAACGATGTAAAGATACTCAGTTTGAAAGAAACACACTCCCACACTTGCGAAACTCTCAAATTCAATAGAAACTCGCATCAGAAAGCCTTACAGAAAGATACTCAAACGAGAAATGAAAAGATACACATTTGGAATAGTAAAGATACGCAAACGATGTAAAGATACACAATTGGAATAGTAAAGATACGCAAACGATGTAAAGATACTCAGTTTGAAAGAAACACACTCCCACACTTGCAAAACTCTCAAATTCAATAGAAACTCGCATCAGAAAGCCTTACAGAAAGATACTCAAACGAGAAATGAAAAGATACACAATTGGAATAGTAAAGATACGCAAACGATGTAAAGATACACAATTGGAATAGGACAGATACGCAAACGATGTAAAGATACTCAGTTTGAAAGAAACACACTCCCACACTTGCAAAACTCTCAAATACAATAGAAAGTCGCATCAGAAGCCTTTCAGAAAGATACTCAAACGAGAAATGAAAAGATACACAATTGGAATAGTAAAGATACGCAAACGATGTAAAGATACACAATTGGAATAGTAAAGATACACAAACGATGTAAAGATACACAATTAGAATAGTAAAGATACGCAAACGATGTAAAGATACTCAGTTTGAAAGAAACACACTCCCACACTTGCGAAACTCTCAAATTCAATAGAAACTCGCATCAGAAAGCCTTACAGAAAGATACTCAAACGAGAAATGAAAAGATACACATTTGGAATAGTAAAGATACGCAAACGATGTAAAGATACACAATTGGAATAGTAAAGATACGCAAACGATGTAAAGATACTCAGTTTGAAAGAAACACACTCCCACACTTGCAAAACTCTCAAATTCAATAGAAACTCGCATCAGAAGCCTTACAGAAAGATACTCAAACGAGAAATGAAAAGATACAGAATTGGAATAGTAAAGATACGCAAAAGATGTAAAGATACACTATTGGAATAGTAAAGATAAGCAAACGATGTAAAGATACTCAGTTTGAAAGAAACACACTCCCACACTTGCAAAACTCTCAAATACAATAGAAACTCGCATCAGAAGCCTTACAGAAAGATACTTAAACGAGAAATGAAAAGATACACAATTGGAATAGTAAAGATATGCAAACGATGTAAAGATACTCAGTTTGAAAGAAACACACTCCCACACTTGCAAAACTCTCAAATACAATAGAAACTCGCATCAGAAAGCCTTACAGAAAGATACTCAAACGACAAATGAAAAGATACACAATTGGAATAGTAAAGATACGCAAACGATGTAAAGATACTCAGTTTGAAAGAAACACACTCCCACACTTGCAAAACTCTCAAATTCAATAGAATCTCGCATCAGAAAGCCTTACAGAAAGATACTCAAACGAGAAATGAAAAGATACACAATTGGAATAGTAAAGATACGCAAACGATGTAAAGATACACAATTGGAATAGTAAAGATACGCAAACGAAGTAGAGATACTCAGTTTCAAAGAAACACACTCCCACACTTGCAAAACTCTCAAATTCAATAGAAACTCGCATCAGAAAGCCTTACAGAAAGATACTCAAACGACAAATGAAAAGATACACAATTGGAATAGTAAAGATACGCAAACGATGTAAAGATACTCAGTTTGAAAGAAACACACTCCCACACTTGCAAAACTCTCAAATTCAATAGAATCTCGCATCAGAAAGCCTTACAGAAAGATACTCAAACGAGAAATGAAAAGATACACAATTGGAATAGTAAAGATACGCAAACGATGTAAAGATACACAATTGGAATAGTAAAGATACGCAAACGAAGTAGAGATACTCAGTTTCAAAGAAACACACTCCCACACTTGCAAAACTCTCAAATTCAATAGAAACTCGCATCAGAAAGCCTTACAGAAAGATACTCAAACGAGAAATGAAAAGATACACAATTGGAATAGTAAAGATACGCAAACGATGTAAAGATACACAATTGGAATAGGAAAGATACGCAAACGATGTAAAGATACTCAGTTTGAAAGAAACACACTCCCACACTTGCAAAACTCTCAAATACAATAGAAAGTCGCATCAGAAGCCTTTCAGAAAGATACTCAAACGAGAAATGAAAAGATACACAATTGGAATAGTAAAGATACGCAAACGATGTAAAGATACACAATTGGAATAGTAAAGATACACAAACGATGTAAAGATACACAATTAGAATAGTAAAGATACGCAAACGATGTAAAGATACTCAGTTTGAAAGAAACACACTCCCACACTTGCGAAACTCTCAAATTCAATAGAAACTCGCATCAGAAAGCCTTACAGAAAGATACTCAAACGAGAAATGAAAAGATACACATTTGGAATAGTAAAGATACGCAAACGATGTAAAGATACACAATTGGAATAGTAAAGATACGCAAACGATGTAAAGATACTCAGTTTGAAAGAAACACACTCCCACACTTGCAAAACTCTCAAATTCAATAGAAACTCGCATCAGAAGCCTTACAGAAAGATACTCAAACGAGAAATGAAAAGATACAGAATTGGAATAGTAAAGATACGCAAAAGATGTAAAGATACACTATTGGAATAGTAAAGATAAGCAAACGATGTAAAGATACTCAGTTTGAAAGAAACACACTCCCACACTTGCAAAACTCTCAAATACAATAGAAACTCGCATCAGAAGCCTTACAGAAAGATACTTAAACGAGAAATGAAAAGATACACAATTGGAATAGTAAAGATATGCAAACGATGTAAAGATACTCAGTTTGAAAGAAACACACTCCCACACTTGCAAAACTCTCAAATACAATAGAAACTCGCATCAGAAAGCCTTACAGAAAGATACTCAAACGAGAAATGAAAAGATACACAATTGGAATAGTAAAGATACGCAAACGATGTAAAGATACTCAGTTTGAAAGAAACACACTCCCACACTTGCAAAACTCTCAAATTCAATAGAATCTCGCATCAGAAAGCCTTACAGAAAGATACTCAAACGAGAAATGAAAAGATACACAATTGGAATAGTAAAGATACGCAAACGATGTAAAGATACACAATTGGAATAGTAAAGATACGCAAACGAAGTAGAGATACTCAGTTTCAAAGAAACACACTCCCACACTTGCAAAACTCTCAAATTCAATAGAAACTCGCATCAGAAAGCCTTACAGAAAGATACTCAAACGAGAAATGAAAAGATACACAATTGGAATAGTAAAGATACGCAAACGATGTAAAGATACACAATTGGAATAGGAAAGATACGCAAACGATGTAAAGATACTCAGTTTGAAAGAAACACACTCCCACACTTGCAAAACTCTCAAATACAATAGAAAGTCGCATCAGAAGCCTTTCAGAAAGATACTCAAACGAGAAATGAAAAGATACACAATTGGAATAGTAAAGATACGCAAACGATGTAAAGATACACAATTGGAATAGTAAAGATACACAAACGATGTAAAGATACACAATTAGAATAGTAAAGATACGCAAACGATGTAAAGATACTCAGTTTGAAAGAAACACACTCCCACACTTGCGAAACTCTCAAATTCAATAGAAACTCGCATCAGAAAGCCTTACAGAAAGATACTCAAACGAGAAATGAAAAGATACACATTTGGAATAGTAAAGATACGCAAACGATGTAAAGATACACAATTGGAATAGTAAAGATACGCAAACGATGTAAAGATACTCAGTTTGAAAGAAACACACTCCCACACTTGCAAAACTCTCAAATTCAATAGAAACTCGCATCAGAAGCCTTACAGAAAGATACTCAAACGAGAAATGAAAAGATACAGAATTGGAATAGTAAAGATACGCAAACGATGTAAAGATACACTATTGGAATAGTAAAGATAAGCAAACGATGTAAAGATACTCAGTTTGAAAGAAACACACTCCCACACTTGCAAAACTCTTAACTACAATAGAAACTCGCATCAGAAGCCTTACAGAAAGATACTCAAACGAGAAATGAAAAGATACACAATTGGAATAGTAAAGGTACGCAAACGATGTAAAGATACACAATTGGAGTAGTAAAGATACGCAAACGATGTAAAGATACTCAGTTTGAAAGAAACACACTCCCACACTTGCAAAACTCTCAAATACAATAGAAACTCGCATCAGAAAGCCTTACAGAAAGATACTCAAACGAGAAATGAAAAGATACAGAATTGGAATAGTAAAGATACGCAAACGATGTAAAGATACACAATTGGAATATTAAAGATACGCAAAGGATGTAAAGATACTCAGTTTGAAAGAAACACACTCCCACACTTGCAAAACTCTCAAATTCAATAGAAACTCGCATCAATTTGCAATAGTAAACATACTCAAACGATAGAAAGATACTCAGTTTGAAAGAAACACACGCCCACACTGGAAACACTCTGAAATTCAAGAAAAACTCGCATCGAAAGCCTTACAGAAAGATACTCAAACGAGAATTGAAAAGATACTCAAATTGCAATAGTAAACATACTCAAACGATAGAAAGATACTCAGTTTGAAAGAAACACACGCCCACACTGGAAACACTCTCAAATTCAATAGAAACTCGCATCAGAAAGCCTTACATAAAGATACTCAAACGAGAATTGAAAAGATACTCAGATTGCAATAGTAAACATACTTAAACGATAGAAAGATACTCAGTTTGAAAGAAACACACGCCCACACTGGAAACACTCTCAAATTCAAGAAAAACTCGCATCGAAAGCCGTTCAGAAAGATACTCAAACGAGAATTGAAAAGATACTCAAATTGCAATAGTAAACATACTCAAACGATAGAAAGATACTCAGTTTGAAAGAAACACACGCCCACACTGGAAACACTCTCAAATTCAATAGAAACTCGCATCAGAAAGCCTTACATAAAGATACTCAAACGAGAATTGAAAAGATACTCAGATTGCAATAGTAAACATACTTAAACGATAGAAAGATACTCAGTTTGAAAGAAACACACGCCCACACTGGAAACACTCTGAAATTCAAGAAAAACTCGCATCGAAAGCCTTACAGAAAGATACTCAAACGAGAATTGAAAAGATACTCAAATTGCAATAGTAAACATACTCAAACGATAGAAAGATACTCAGTTTGAAAGAAACACACGCCCACACTGGAAACACTCTCAAATTCAATAGAAACTCGCATCAGAAAGCCTTACATAAAGATACTCAAACGAGAATTGAAAAGATACTCAGATTGCAATAGTAAACATACTCAAACGATAGAAAGATACTCAGTTTGAAAGAAACACACGCCCACACTGGAAACACTCTGAAAATTCAAGAAAAACTCGCATCGAAAGCCGTTCAGAAAGATACTCAAACGAGAATTGAAAAGATACTCAAATTGCAATAGTAAACATACTCAAACGATAGAAAGATACTCAGTTTGAAAGAAACACACGCCCACACTGGAAACACTCTCAAATTCAATAGAAACTCGCATCATAAAGACTTACAGAAAGATACTTAAACGAGAATTGAAAAGATACTCAAATTGCAATAGTAAACATACTCAAACGATAGAAAGATACTCAGTATGAAAGAAACACACGCCCACACTGGACACACTCTCAAATTCAAGAAAAACTCGCATCGAAAGCCGTTCAGAAAGATACTCAAACGAGAATTGAAAATATACTCAAATTGCAATAGTAAACATACTCACACGATAGAAAGATACTCAGTTTGAAAGAAACACACGCCCACACTGGAAACACTCTCAAATTCAATAGAAACTCGCATCATAAAGACTTACAGAAAGAGACTCAAACGAGAATTGAAAAGATACTCAATTTGCAATAGTAAACATACTCAAACGATAGAAAGATACTCAGTTTGAAAGAAACACACGCCCACACTGGAAACACTCTCAAATTCAATAGAAACTCACATCAGAAAGCCTTACATAAAGATACTCAAACGAGAATTGAAAAGATACTCAGATTGCAATAGTAAACATACTCAAACGATAGAAAGATACTCAGTTTGAAAGAAACACACGCCCACACTGGAAACACTCTGAAATTCAAGAAAAACTCGCATCGAAAGCCGTTCAGAAAGATACTCAAACGAGAATTGAAAAGATACTCAAATTGCAATAGTAAACATACTCAAACGATAGAAAGATACTCAGTTTGAAAGAAACACACGCCCACACTGGAAACACTCTCAAATTCAATAGAAACTCGCATCATAAATACTTACAGAAAGATACTCAAACGAGAATTGAAAAGATACTCAAATTGCAATAGTAAACATACTCAAACGATAGAAAGATACTCAATTTGAAAGAAACACACGCCCACACTGGAAACACTCTCAAATTCAAGAAAAACTCGCATCGAAAGCCCGTTCAGAAAGATACTCAAACGAGAATTGAAAAGATACTCAATTTGAAATACTAACATACTCAAACGATAGAAAGATACTCAGTTTGAAAGAAACACACGCCCACACTGGAAACACTCTCAAATTCGAGAAAAAACTCGCATCGAAAGCCGTTCAGAAAGATACTCAAACGAGAATTGAAAAGATACTCAAATTGCAATAGTAAACATACTCAAACGATAGAAAGATACTCAGTTTGAAAGAAACACACGCCCACACTGGAAACACTCTCAAATTCATAGAAACTCGCATCATAAAGACTTAAAGAAAGATACTCAAACGAGAATTGAAAAGATACTCGATTTGCAATAGTAAACATACTCAAACGATAGAAAGATACTCAGTTTGAAAGAAACACACGCCCAGACTGGAAACACTCTCAAATTCAATAGAAACTCGCATCATAAAGACTTAAAGAAAGATACTCAAACGAGAATTGAAAAGATACTCAATTTGCAATAGTAAACATACTCAAACGATAGACAGATACTCAGTTTGAAAGAAACACACGCCCACACTGGAAACACTCTCAAATTCGAGAAAAACTCGCATCGAAAGCCGTTCAGAAAGATACTCAAACGAGAATTGAAAAGATACTCAAATTGCAATAGTAAACATACTCAAACGATAGAAAGATACTCAGTTTGAAAGAAACACACGCCCACACTGGAAACACTCTCAAATTCAAGAAAAACTCGCATCGAAAGCCGTTCAGAAAGATACTCAAACGAGAATTGAAAAGATACTCAAATTGCAATAGTAAACATACTCAAACGATAGAAAGATACTCAGTTTGAAAGAAAACACACGCCCACACTGGAAACACTCTCAAATTCAATAGAAACTCGCATCATAAAGACTTACAGAAAGATACTTAAACGAGAATTGAAAAGATACTCAAATTGCAATAGTAAACATACTCAAACGATAGAAAGATACTCAGTATGAAAGAAACACACGCCCACACTGGAAACACTCTCAAATTCAAGAAAAACTCGCATCGAAAGCCGTTCAGAAAGATACTCAAACGAGAATTGAAAATATACTCAAATTGCAATAGTAAACATACTCACACGATAGAAAGATACTCAGTTTGAAAGAAACCACACGCCCACACTGGAAACACTCTCAAATTCAATAGAAACTCGCATCATAAAGACTTACAGAAAGATACTCAAACGAGAATTGAAAAGATACTCAATTTGCAATAGTAAACATACTCAAACGATAGAAAGATACTCAGTTTGAAAGAAACACACGCCCACACTGGAAACACTCTCAAATTCAATAGAAACTCGCATTCGAAAGCCGTTCAGAAAGATACTCAAACGAGAATTGAAAAGATACTCAAATTGCAATAGTAAAACATACTCAAACGATAGAAAGATACTCAGTTTGAAAGAAACACACGCCCACACTGGAAACACTCTCAAATTCAATAGAAACTCGCATCAGAAAGGCTTACAGAAAGATACTCAAACGAGAATTGAAAAGATACTCAAATTGCAATAGTAAACCTACTCAAACGATAGAAAGATACTCAGTTTGAAAGAAACACACGCCCAAACTAGAAACACTCTCAAATTCAAGAAAAACTCGCATCGAAAGCCGTTCAGAAAGATACTCAAACGAGAATTGAAAAGATACTCAAATTGCAATAGTAAACATACTCAAACGATAGAAAGATACTTCAATTTGAAGAAACACACGCCCACACTGGAAACACTCTCAAATTCAATAGAAACTCGCATCAGAAAGGCTTACAGAAAAATTACTCAAACGAGAATTGAAAAGATACTCAATTTGCAATAGTAAACATACTCAAACGATAGAAAGATACTCAGTTTGAAAGAAACACACGCCACACTGGAAACACTCTGAAATTCAAGAAAAACTCGCATCGAAAGCCTTACAGAAAGATACTCAAACGAGAATTGAAAAGATACTCAAATTGCAATAGTAAACATACTCAAACGATAGAAAGATACTCAGTTTGAAAGAAACACACGCCCACACTGGAAACACTCTCAAATTCAATAGAAACTCGCATCAGAAAGCCTTACATAAAGATACTCAAACGAGAATTGAAAAGATACTCAGATTGCAATAGTAAACATACTCAAAACGATAGAAAGATACTCAGTTTGAAAGAAACACACGCCCACACTGGAAACACTCTCAAATTCAAGAAAACTCGCATCGAAAGCCGTTCAGAAAGATACTCAAACGAGAATTGAAAAGATACTCAAATTGCAATAGTAAACATACTCAAACGATAGAAAGATACTCAGTTTGAAAGAAACACACGCCCACACTGGAAACACTCTCAAATTCAATAGAAACTCGCATCATAAAGACTTACAGAAAGATACTTAAACGAGAATTGAAAAGATACTCAAATTGCAATAGTAAACATACTCAAACGATAGAAAGATACTCAGTATGAAAGAAACACACGCCCACACTGGACACACTCTCAAATTCAAGAAAAACTCGCATCGAAAGCCGTTCAGAAAGATACTCAAACGAGAATTGAAAATATACTCAAATTGCAATAGTAAACATACTCACACGATAGAAAGATACTCAGTTTGAAAGAAACACACGCCCACACTGGAAACACTCTCAAATTCAATAGAAACTCGCATCATAAAGACTTACAGAAAGAGACTCAAACGAGAATTGAAAAGATACTCAATTTGCAATAGTAAACATACTCAAACGATAGAAAGATACTCAGTTTGAAAGAAACACACGCCCCACACTGGAAACACTCTCAAATTCAATAGAAACTCACATCAGAAAGCCTTACATAAAGATACTCAAACGAGAATTGAAAAGATACTCAGATTGCAATAGTAAACATACTCAAACGATAGAAAGATACTCAGTTTGAAAGAAACACACGCCCACACTGGAAACACTCTGAAATTCAAGAAAAAACTCGCATCGAAGCCGTTCAGAAAGATACTCAAACGAGAATTGAAAAGATACTCAAATTGCAATAGTAAACATACTCAAACGATAGAAAGATACTCAGTTTGAAAGAAACACACGCCCACACTGGAAACACTCTCAAATTCAATAGAAACTCGCATCATAAATACTTACAGAAAGATACTCAAACGAGAATTGAAAAGATACTCAAATTGCAATAGTAAACATACTCAAACGATAGAAAGATACTCAATTTGAAAGAAACACACGCCCACACTGGAAACACTCTCAAATTCAAGAAAAACTCGCATCGAAAGCCGTTCAGAAAGATACTCAAACGAGAATTGAAAAGATACTCAATTTGAAATACTAAACATACTCAAACGATAGAAAGATACTCAGTTTGAAAGAAACACACGCCCACACTGGAAACACTCTCAAATTCGAGAAAAACTCGCATCGAAAGCCGTTCAGAAAGATACTCAAACGAGAATTGAAAGATACTCAAATTGCAATAGTAAACATACTCAAACGATAGAAAGATACTCAGTTTGAAAGAAACACACGCCCACACTGGAAACACTCTCAAATTCAA